>NC_048588.1:8940552-9045552 GCF_013265735.2 Oncorhynchus mykiss | reverse complement strand
TCCCATCAGGACACACTGGGCATGTGGAATGTTCAGCGGGGGTGCTAAAGTTCATCTTGAATCAGAGCACGGTTTATTAGCTCAGTAATCGGGACCTCAACAATCTCCATTAGGGTAAACTCACTGGTTTATGTTGGGCTTTGACCCACATGGGGCCCTACTTCCTATGTAGAGCACAACCTTTTGACCAGTGCACTACATAGGGAATGGGATACCATTTGGGACGCACCCGAGATGTGGCATGGACTGTGACGCCTACAGAGGGATGGAGCGTTGGGTAAACAGACAACTCGTATCAAACATTGTCACATTATGGTTAAGTGCTGTAGAGGGAGAGAAATGCTGGCTGGCAATCCACAAAGAAGACCATTGATTTATTAATATCTATCAGTATATCTAAGAAGAAATCCCCCCACAATACATCACTGTTTTGTTGAATTCTCTCATGCAACGATTCCATTCAAGTATACATTATGCTGACGTCCATATCTCAGACAGAGTAGGATAGGCTACATACTCATGATAACTCATGCATTCTCCACACTCAGCCTCTAATAGTGACGTGGTGTGCTTGATATGAGACGAGATATAATACAATCTACTAGTAACGCATTGTGGGCATGACATTTTAGGTGACAGATTTCAGTGTGTCCCTCAACAGCAGAGTTAAGTTCATTCCTGATCCGTACTAGAGTCTGAACACTCAGCAAAAGCTGGACAGCTGCAAGCACCAGATGGACATCCCGTTTAATTGCACACAACATTATTTCTACTAAATATTAAAATTAATGACAATAAAGGACGCCATAGACTCAGGGTCCATGGGTATGTGGATGAACAGTGTGTGAGCGGGAATATACAGCAGCCAGGATTTCATAGAGTTTGTTGGTCTCCATAGATCTCTCAGATAAAGTAAAATATTCAGCTGTCAACAACAAAAACAGATCAATCCCCCATCAGCATGATGCTACCTTAAAACTGCAACAAGAATTAGTTATCTACAAGAATGAGGAACACACAACTCCCTGACTCCAGTCCACTTGCCCAAATAAACTCCTTGCATCTCTTCTGTCTGTCTAAAGGTATTAATGTGTATACAGTATAAACTATCCTCACATTACAATCACCTCATCTCACAGTATGTGTGTGTAACATTTACGTGGAGTCCAACCCTCATTGCTGAATGTGGTAAAACTCTCAGTGAGCCTCTCTAAAGCCTTGTTCACACTGGCAGTTTGATGTGACTCAAATCTAAATTCTTGGCATATCTGATTGGGATCGGTTCTTTTCCCTTCAGTCTGAACAGCCAAATCGGATAACCACCTTCATAGGTGGTTTGAAATCAGATACAAATCTGGTTCCTGGCCATGCAACTCATGTCTGACTGGTCAAATCTGATTTATTTGCTCTCAAGTTGTTTTTATATTGTTATTTGGTAGATATTGTTGCGTGTTAGCTACTCTGTTGACAGTTTGAGAAAAACACGTGGTAGCAACTTGCTTGTTAATTGTTTACAAACAAATTAGTTTGTGCTAGAGAGCTAAACAGCTACCTAGCTAGCTAGTTGACTGCTGTGACTCACCAAAAAGGACTTGTTTTTAAAGTTGGATCGTCTTATCATTTGAGGCTTTAAAAGGTGTTCTTAGACTATGATTGTGAACATTCAAAGAAACTGGAAACACCAATGGCAAGCATTGTTGTCACCTTAGCTTGCTACATAACTTGTTAGTGAAAGGAATCACGAGCACCACCACCAATCAACCTACACCACTGTGTACACGCCTGTTGTTACTACGAAAACTAGCGTAGCCATTCTATTAGTCTCATACACGTATTTAGCAGATGTTATTGCAGGTGTAGCGAACTGTTTGTGTTACTAGCTCCAACAGTGTAGTAATATCTAACAACACACAACCATATTAATCTAAAAAAGTAAAATAATAGAATTAAGAAATATTAGAACGAGCAATGTCGGAGCCCAGAGTATAAATATATATTGAACAAAAACATAATATAATAAATATAAAATATAAAGTGTTGGTCTCATCTTTTATGAGCTGAAATAAAAGATGTGCAGTTTTGTCACACAACACAATGCCACAGATATCTCAAGTTTTGAGGGAGCATGCAATTGGCATGCTGACTGCAGGAATGTCCACCAGAGCTGTTGTCAGAGAACTGAATGGTAATTTCTCTACCATAAGCCGCCTCAAACGTTGTTTAAGCCTGACTCCCCAGTTGGTGGGCCTATACCCTCCCAGGCCCACCCATGGTTGTGCCCCTGCCCAGTCATGTGAAATCCATAGATTAGGGCCTAATGAATTTATTTCAACTGACTTGATTTCCTTATATGAACTGTAACTCAGTAAAATTGTAAAAAATTGTTGCATGTTGCATTTATATTTTTGTTCAGTGTATATACAGTATGATGGGCTGTATAGACATTATGGACAGTATGTGGATAGAATATGTAGTATATCTGAAGAACATGTTGGATAGAATAGTATACGTACAGCAATAGTTAAACATGATGTGCCTTGACAAGAATACAGTATATAATGTACATATAAAGTGGGTAAAACAGTATGTAAACATCATTAAAGTGAGCCGTGTTCCGTTATTAAAGTGACCAGAATTCCATGTCTATGTACATAGGCAGCAGCCTCTAAGGTGCAGGGTTAACAGTCTGATGGCTTTGAGCTGTTTTTCAGTCTCTCAGTCCCAGCTTTGATGCACCTCGCCTTCTGGATGGTAGTGGGGTGTACAGGCCGTGGCACGGGTGGCTGAGGTCCTTGATGATCTTTTGGTCTTCCTGTGACACTGGGTGCTGTAGATGTCCTGGAGGCCAGGCAGTGTGACCCCGGTAATGCGTTGGGCAGACCGCACCACCCTCTGGAAAGCCCTGTGGTTACGGACGGTGCAGTTGACGTCCCAGGTGGTGATACAGCCCGACAGGATGCTCTCAATGGTGCATATGTAAAAGTTTGTAAGGGTCTTAGGGGCAAAGCCACATTTCTTCAGCCTCCTGAGGTTGAAGGGGTGCTGTTGCTCCTTCTTCACCACACTGTCTATGTGGGTGAATCATTTCAGATTGTTAGGGAGGTGTATGCCGAGGAACTAGAAGCTTTTCTCCTCCACTGCATGCTCCCTCTTCTGTCTCCTAAAGTACATAATCACCTCCTTCGTTTTGTTGACATTGAGGGAGAAGTTATTTACCTGGCACCACTCCGCCAGGGCCCTCACCTCCTCCCTGTAGGCGGTCTCGTCATTGTTGGTAATCAGGCCTACCACTGTTGTGTCATCTGAAAACTTGATGATTGAGCTGGAGAACGCAGTCATGGGTGAACAGGGACTATAGGAGGGGGCTGAGCACGTACCCTTGTGGGGCCTATGTGTTGAGGATCAGCGTTTTGGAGGTGTTGTTGCCTACCTTCACCACCTGGGGCCGACCCGTCAGGAAGTCCAGGACCCAGTTGCACAGGGCGGGGTTCAGACCCAGGGACCCAAGCTTAATGATGAGCTGGGGGCATGGTGTCACAGAGGCATAAACTTAAGAGAGAAACCCTTGGAAACTCCATTGCTAGGGGCAACTATCTCCTAAACTGTGTCATGTGACCTGGTCAGCCAATCAGTGGCCTAGCGTGGGAGCAGCAGAACCCCACTGCCTCTCAACTCTCCACTTCTTTCCAGGAAGAGGGCAGGTTGCGACAACCTCTGTAAACTCCTGTCTTCCACATCAAATCACATTTGAACCTTTCCACATTCCAATCATGTGGCTTTCCACATGGACAATCATGACTGGCGTTTAGTGTGTCTTTTTCCATAATACCACTTTCACTATCAATTTCACTTCCACCTAGTCCACTTTCTGTTTGCTGTGTGTGTGTGTGTGCCTGTCTTGACTGTGGCAAGAAATGCATGTTCTGTACACCTGTCTCTTACTTGTCATTTCCGTCCACTTACGGTGACACTTGCACCTATTTCTAAACCGGCACCTCGATTGAAGCCCACCGCCAGTAGGTGGCCATCTTTTTCCAGGTTGCTGTTGAAGGCTGAGCTGTAGTCAATGAACAGCATTCTTACATGGGTATTCAGCAAATGACTGTTGGCTGAAAACAACAAATCAGATTTGGTCACCTGTAACTTTCTGTTTGGACAGCCAGTATTCCAAAATAGATTTGAAAAACAAAACTGATTTGAGTGTTAAGGCTTGCAGTGTGAACATGGCTATAGTGTCCGACTGATACAAATACCTAGCTTGGATAATAGACATTGGAAGATGGAGATTGTGACAGTTGTGTCTCTTGACACGTCGTGACCCATCCAGGTTGAATTCTTTGGAGATATATGGAAAGCACATTGACAGCTTTATTAAAAATACACGGGGAGCCATGGCATTTTCTATCATTGTGGTGCAGTATAGGAGATAGGAAGCAATAAACCACATACAGTGTAGGGGCATCCTGCCTGTACCTGGGATTTGGTGACTCAATAGCTGCTTTCCACTGCGTGATGGACTTCTTTGATAAGATTGTTTTAATGTTGCATAACCAACCCTGGGAATAAAAACAATGATTTTTACATCCCAGTGCAAACAGCATCCTGGGCTTCCAATAAGAGCAGACAATGCATAGAGGACAGGGATAGTGCAATCACACTGAGAGAATAGACACGAATAGACATGGATCAAGCAGCCATGGACAACAGACATGCCACTCTTAAGAACTAGCAATAATGCAGTGGTAGAAAAAGATACAGGACTTTACACAGGGTTAAAGATTTATTTGTATCCAAAACAACTCTCAGTGAACATGTCTATTCTCTCAGTGTGATTGCACTATCCCTGTCCTCTATGCATTGTCTTCTCTGTCAAGAGGTTCTATGATCCTGAGTGTGCTGCCAAGCCTACTGTACCGTCAATGAGTGTCATAGCCATGTCTGAATTGTCATGAATGGCTGGACTCCCTTCGCAAGCTCAGCCTTTCCGTTCGAGATATTCCTCTATCCTCTATGGATCTATGTATGGTGGGTGCTTGCCAAGCGACTGTATCTACTTTGTGTAGTTTGAGCTACATAGGGTGCAGAACACAACAAAGGCAATCCATCAAAAATACAAACCCTATGCTATTCATTGCATGTACTGAAATTGTTGGCAAATATACAGTCACATAAGCAAAATGAAAGGTAATCCATTCCCAGTGCAGTACATTTAGACTGATATGTCATGTGATGCTGTCTTGTGCCACTTTGAGGTAATTGGAAGCTGAGGTTGCGACTACTGTCATTAACTATGACTTTGGGGAGCTTGATGGCTAGGACTCCCATGAGATCTGGCTTATTGTAAAGATGTCTTTATCCATCCTATCTTTCCCCCGGACTAATGTTTTACTATTCAGACCCCCTCCATATAAAAAAAAAATGCAATCACATTAAATGATTAGGAAAGATCAATATTTCATTATGAAAGTGCTCATGTGAGCACAGAGTCTGATGTACTGTGTCTGAAATACAGGAACAGCAAGGAAAGTCACACACCAACAAAGATGGAGGCATGGTTTGGTCCCTGGCACCATTCAGAGAAGAGGTCAAAGACAATAAAAATTGCCTTGGGTGGCAAACTGTATACCGGGGTAATTGTAAATAGCCAAGTGATGGTTTTGAAGTTATTCAATACTATTATCTTTATTATTGACAGGGGTTGCGTTTTATATTAAAAGGCAAAAGTTGTTTGTCTTTCTGCTTCAACAGAGTGATCAGAGATGTGCAACGATAGTTTTCCTTCACAGAAAATACATTAGTGCAACACATTCAGCAGAAAAAAGCTTCATTTTCATCAGATGACAACAGCAGTGCAAAGCTATTTGACTGGAAACTACACACGTAAATGAGCTTACAATGAAAAAGCAAGGTATTTTTTGAAAAAACTATGCATGGCCATCATGTCTAATGTTGATCATAGCATTAATGTAGCCAAGCCACATTTCCTAATGTTTTGCTTGAAGTTCATCTTGAATTTTACTGGAGCAAAGTAGGCTGGCTACACCGAGTGAGGTACTGAGAAAAAAAGCTACATATCAGTCAGAGCGCTGTCTGCTGATAGAATGCCCATTTGTGAATTCTCATCAGAGTGGAGAAGAGCAACTGAAGGACAAAATTAGTCTTATGCCGAGCAGAAATTGCAATAACAAGCATTTAAAAAAAACATAGCAAGGGATTTCTTATGCATTTTATATTTTTTTCCTGCGTGAAAAAATAAGAATTCGGCGTTAGCGCGACACCTAAGTTTAACTTGATAGTTTTGAAGTAAGTTACTGAATTAATAAGGTGACAGGGCATCATGTTGTTTCATCTTTCTGCCGTGTTTGAGAATTCAAAGCCCTTTGGATGAATTATCTGTACAGATGCATTTTTTCTCCTACCTTCTCGGCCTGTCTGCTCCTTAACTATCTTCTCCAAACAGAGCTGGCAGTCCTTTTGCCCTAGCGACTCCAGACAGATACAGCGTGTACACATGCTTTCCAGAGCAGAAACGCATGCATCAAAATCTCTCTTGTTCACATTCACTTGTAAATGTCCAAACTCACCAAAAATGACATTAGCTCATTAGCATATCTAGCTAGCAGCTTTGCTATTACTTGTGCTAATTTTGTTAGCATTCTGGTAACAGTATTTGTGTTTTTGTCGTCGTTGTCATTTTAGCATTTCTTTTGCCGCCCCCTTACGTACTAAACCGTTAATACCGTAAATCACGGAATGAAAAAAAGGACCATCAAATCTGGAAACCGCCCAACCCTAAATGAAAAGTATCCGCAGCAATCAACACAATAAGATGAATGGGGGAAAGCAGGAGGCTACAGATGGCATGACAGAGCTGTAATTAGAGGACCATGTGGCTGTAATTGTGGCTTCATCACCCCTTAACGTTTCCCTCTAAATTAGCTGACCTGTTCTGTCCCCATATAACGACGGCACAAGGGCAGTCTCTCAGTTAATGTCATCCCATCCGCTCGTTATTATCCATCAAACACATTGATATAAATTGCACAGCCATACTGCCAAGTCAGAACATAATCACACACCCCCCCCCCCCCCCCCGCACACACACACCAACACTCGCATCATCATCATCTTCATCAAAACATTTTGTTACCTGTGTGCCAGAATGGAGCAGACCAACGAACAGGATTCCCCCCAAAAAGAAGAAAATACTAAATTAAAGATTACATTACAGAATTTTATCAAATTGACAGTTGACGTAAATATTCTGGATAACTAATTCCTTATCACTGCTAAAACTGAGCAATCCTCTGTACAAACTATTGAGTTGATTCCTCTCCTTCGAATTAAGGTTGATAGGAACTTTCCCATGCCAAGCGTAACTTCTATGCCAGGCCTGATTCATTTGGCATGGCAAGGCTGGTCTAATCGCCAAGCCTGAAAGGCTCTACAGGACCAATGCTGATTTGGTCCCCGTCTCAATATCACTAGTGCCACTGAACACATGACTAGAAAATACCACGGTTCCCAGAGACAGCTCACAAATACAGTATCTACTTTTCTATCTATCAGACAGTGAGTCATGGTAGAGTTTCTGCTTAGGATACAAGAAAGGTCATTTGGAGAAAAAAAAACTATTTCACTGCTCAAATGAAAGTAAATCAATAGGTTAATAGTGCTTAACGAAAGCCATACGTTGGTCAGAGTGATGTTCTGTTGTAGTTCCAGACAATTTATGAAAAGGCTTGAAGAAATAAACCCAGTCTCACAGAAGTAAAAATACAGCTCTAAAAACATGACATCTGTATTTTTAGTTGAAAGACTTCTGCATATTGGTTGCAGGCAGTACACATTTCACACCTGTCTCACATTAGTATGACTAATTAAAAATTAAAACGCCTCATTTAATGCTAAATACTGCAAAACTGAACACTGCACAACTAGAGTATCACTATTCCCCAGTCCCTCATATTAATGGTCCCTGTTGTGACTGTCTAGATCAAAGACCATTCCACTTTTAGCCCATCTGTAATCTGGGCATTCTTGGGCATCTGTCTGACAGCAGCAGTGGATTTTTGTCCTGGAATTATCTGGGAGGCGCTCCACCAGCTCCAGTCCAGCCAGTGTTTCAGAGCAAAGACTGCTGAAGCACCAGCTTCCTGGGAGGAGGAGAGCAACATTGCTGAAATGTCCTCAGGGCAACACTGTGTGAGTAATGAACCCTAGCTCAGCGGCATGGAGGATGGAGGAGAAACTCCCCATAATAACCCACTCTGTAGCATCCACTAAAGAAAGAGGAGAGAGAAAGGAGAGCGTGCAAGTTATAACTCCTAAATAAATCCACCCATCACTGCCACAGAGAGAAGCAAAACCCTCACTAAAAACTGTCCTGAGACTGTTAAAGAGAGGGAAGGAAAAGAGAGAGTGAAAGAGAAGGAGGGAGAGAGAAGGGAGGGAGTGGGAGAGACGGGGAGAGGGAGAGGAAAGGTATTCACAAAATACAATCTCCAACATCATGGAAAGAATGATAGTGGTGTCTAAAACAAATAGTATGTTGCAGTTGCACAATCGCCGTTCTCTCATCTCCTTCCATCCAGAACTTTCCACCAGGCAACCAGTGAAAATGAAGGGGGCAGTAAACCACTTATTACACCATGTCTCTCAAATTACTGTAAGCCCATTGATGAAGTGTCTCTCTCAAATGCCAAGGTAATTTATTTCACTAAAACATCCTGAGGTACCAGACTACACTTAGCACAAGCTGACATGGTGACATAATCACATCATGGCACAGATCCACAACGGAAGGCAATGACTGTATCAAGCCAATAGTCAAATTAATACTGAGCGATTAGTGGTGAATTGTCAAGAGACATTCTCAATGAGGAAACTGACAAATTGAAGATTGTCTGTTATTAATGTTGAAATAAGACTGTGGCATCTCATTTGTTGCACACACACACACACACACACACACACACACAATACTGCCACAGATGATAAGGTTTTTGAACTACAGTTCTAGCTGTGACTTTCCTTTAAGTGACCTCTGGAATGCAGTCACCACAGCAACAGCCGCCATTATAGCATCCACATGAACAGAATAGCACCTGTCACCTCAAACCACCGCCATGAAGAGGGGGAAGTGGAGATTACAATTCTCCAGCGATAGAGCTCCACAGTGGAGATGTCATGATACTCATAAAACCTAGCTGTCAAACAGGGAAATAGTTCCAATCGTTTTCCCACCATTCATTTGTCCCATAGGGAACTTTAGAAACACTTCAAATAAAGGCTCTGTTTTGTGAAGGTTTACCCTGGCGTGACGTTTTGTTAACCATGTGAATATCTCTCAGACAAAGTGACTTTAATAAATATATTCAGCTCTATTTACTCTGTTTCTAAAATTCAATATACAGTGCCTTGCGAAAGTATTCGGCCCCCTTGAACTTTGTGACCTTTTGCCACATTTCAGGCTTCAAACATAAAGATATAAAACTGTATTTTTTTGTGAAGAATCAACAACAAGTGTGACACAATCATGAAGTGGAACATTTATTGGATATTTCAAACTTTTTTAACAAATCAAAAACGGAAAAATTGGCCGTGCAAAATTATTCAGCCCCCTTAAGTTAATACTTTGTAGCGCCACCTTTTGCTGCGATTACAGCTGTAAGTCGCTTGGGGTATGTCTCTATCAGTTTTGCACATCGAGAGACTGAAATTTTTTCCCATTCCTCCTTGCAAAACAGTTCGAGCTCAGTGAAGTTGGATGGAGAGCATTTGTGAACAGCCGTTTTCAGTTCTTTCCACAGATTCTCGATTGGATTCAGGTCTGGACTTTGACTTGGCCATTCTAACACCTGGATATGTTTATTTTTGAACCATTCCATTGTAGATGTTGCTTTATGTTTTGGATCATTGTCTTGTTGGAAGACAAATCTCCGTCCCAGTCTCAGGTCTTTTGCAGACTCCATCAGATTTTCTTCCAGAATGGTCCTGTATTTGGCTCCATCCATCTTCCCATCAATTTTAACCATCTTCCCTGTCCCTGCTGAAGAAAAGCAGGCCCAAACCATGATGCTGCCACCACCATGTTTGACAGTGGAGATGGTGTGTTCAGGGTGATGAGCTGTGTTGCTTTTACGCCAAACATAACGTTTTGCATTGTTGCCAAAAAGTTCAATTTTGGTTTCATCTGACCAGAGCACCTTCTTCCACATGTTTGGTGTGTCTCCCAGGTGGCTTGTGGCAAACTTTAAACGACACTTTTTATGGATATCTTTAAGAAATGGCTTTCTTCTTGCCACTCTTCCATAAAGGCCAGATTTGTGCAATATACGACTGATTGTTGTCCTATGGACAGAGTCTCCCACCTCAGCTGTAGATCTCTGCAGTTCATCCAGAGTGATCATGGGCCTCTTGGCTGCATCTCTGATCAGTCTTCTCCTTGTATGAGCTGAAAGTTTAGAGGGACGGCCAGGTCTTGGTAGATTTGCAGTGGTCTGATACTCCTTCCATTTCAATATTATCGCTTGCACAGTGCTCCTTGGGATGTTTAAAGCTTGGGAAATCTTTTTGTAACCAAATCCGGCTTTAAACTTCTTCACAACAGTATCTTGGACCTGCCTGGTGTGTTTCTTGTTCTCCATGATGCTCTCTGCGCTTTTAACGGACCTCTGAGACTATCACAGTGCAGGTGCATTTATACGGAGACTTGATTACACACAGGTGGATTGTATTTATCATCATTAGTCATTTAGGTCAACATTGGATCATTCAGAGATCCTCACTGAACTTCTGGAGAGAGTTTGCTGCACTGAAAGTAAAGGGGCTGAATAATTTTGCACGCCCAATTTTTCAGTTTTTGATTTGTTAAAAAAGTTTGAAATATCCAATAAATGTCGTTCCACTTCATGATTGTGTCCCACTTGTTGTTGATTCTTCACAAAAAAATACAGTTTTATATCTTTATGTTTGAAGCCTGAAATGTGGCAAAAGGTCGCAAAGTTCAAGGGGGCCGAATACTTTCGCAAGGCACTGTAAGTGGGAAAACTTGCACAATTGGTGGCTGACTAAATACTTTTTTGCCCCACTGTATCTGATATGGCCAGAAAGCTTAAACTCTTGTTAATCTAACTGCACTGTCCAATTTATAATAACTATTACAGTGAGACAATACCATGCTATTGTTTGAGGAGAGTGCACAATTATGAAATCGAAAATGTACTAATAAACCAATTAGGTACATTTGGGTAGTCTTGATGCAACATTTTGAACAGATATCCATTGGTTCATTAGACCAATCTAAATCTTTGCACATACACTGCTGCCATCTAGTGGCCAAAATCTAAATTGTGCCTGGTCTGGAATAATACATTATGGCCTTTCTCTTGCATTTCAAAGATGATGGTACAAAAAAAAAGTTTGAGGTATTTTGAGGTAGATACGTACATCAAATCAAAACATTATTTGCCACATGCGCCAAATACAAGAGTAGACTTTATAGTGAAATGCTTACTTACAAGCCCTTAACCAACAGTTCAAGAAGAAGAAAATATTTACCAAGTGGGCTGAAATAAAAATCAATAATAAAAAGTAACACAATAAGAATAACGAGGCTGTATACAGGGGGCACCGGTACCGAGTCAGTGTGCAGGGGTACAGTCTAGTTGAGGTAATCTGTACATGTAGGTGGGGGCGAAGTGACTATGCATAGGTAACAAACAAACTGTGAGTAGCAGCAGTGTACAAGAGGGGGATAGGGGGCAATGTAAATTGTCCGGTCGCGATTTTTATGAATTGTTCGGCAGTCTAATGGCTTGGGGGTAGAAGCTGTTGAGGAGCCTTTTTGTCCTAGACTTGGCGCCCCAGTACCGCTTGCTGTGTGGTAGCAGAGAAAACAGTCTATAACTTGGATAACTGGAGTCTCTGACAATTTTTTGGTCCTTCCTCTAACACCGCCTAGTATATAGGTCCTGGATGGCAGGAAACTTGGCCCCAGTGATGTACTGGGCTGTTCACACTACCCTCTGTAGTGCCTTACGGTCAGATGCCGAGCAGTTTCCATACTAGGTGGTGATGCAACCGGTCAGGATGCTCTCTATGGTGCAGCTGTAGAACCTTTTGAGGATCTGGGAGCCCATGCCAAATCTTTTCAGTCTCCTGAGGGGTAAGGTTTTGTCGTGCCCTCTTCACGACCCGCCTTTTCCTGTAGTCCACGATCAGCTCCTTCGTCCTGGTCACATAGAGGGAGAGGTTGTTGTCCTGGCACCACATTGCCAGTTCTCTGACCTCCTCCCTATAGGCCGTCTCATCATTGTCGGTGATCAGGCCTACCACTGTTTTGTTGTCAGCAAACTTAATGATGGTGTTGGAGTCGTGTTTGGCCACGCAGTCTTGGGTGAACAGGGAATACAGGAGGGGACTAAGTACACACCCCTGAAATGGCCCCAGTGTTAAGGATCAGCGTGGCAGACGTATTGTTACCTACTCTTACCACCTGGGAGCAGTGGTAAGAGCCCGTCAGGAAGTTCAGGATCTAGTTGCAGAGGGAGGTGTTTAGTCCCAGAGTCCTTAGCTTAGTGATGAGCTTCGTGTGCACTATGGTGTTGAATGCTGTGCGGTGTGGTAGGATTCAATCTTAATCCTGTATTGACGCTTTGCTTGTTTGATGGTTCGTTTGAGGGCATAGCGGGATTTATAATAACCGTCCGGATTAGTCTCCCGCTCCTTGAAAGCGGCAGCTCTAGCCTAGCTCAATGCGGATGTTGCCTGTAATCCACGGTTTCTGGTTGGGATATGTACGTGCAGTCACTGTGGGGACGACGTCGTCGATGCACTTATTGATGAAGCCAATGACTGAGGTGGTGTTTTCCTCAATGCCATTGGATGAATCCCGGAACATATTCCAGTCTGTGCTAGCAAAACAGTCCTGTAGTGTAGCATCCGCGTCATCTGACCAGTTTCGCATTGAGCGAGTCACTAGTACTTCTTGCTTTAGTTTTTGCTTGTAAGCAGGAATCAGGAGGATATAATTGAGGTCAGATTTGCCAAATGGAAGGTGGGGGAGAGCTTTGTATGCATCTCTGTGTGCTCTAGGATTTTTTCCCCCCTGGTTGCACATGTGACATGCTGGTAAACATTTGGTAAATCTGACTTAAGTTTGCCTGCATTCAATTCCCCAGCCACTAAACGCATCGCTTCTGGGTGAGCATTTTCTTCTTTGGTTATGGTCTTAGAGTTAGAGATGGTTGAGAGCTGTCTTAGTGCCAGCTTTGCTTTGTGGTGGTAAATAGACGGCTACGAATAATACAGATGAGAACTCTCTTGGTAGATAGTGTGGGCGACAACTTATCATAAGGTACTCTACCTCAGGCGAGCAATACCTTGAGACTTCTTTAATATTAGATATTGTGCACTAGCTGTTGTTGACAAAAAGACACACACCTACATGAAGGCAGGGTAAGTGACTAGGCATCAGGATAGATAATAAGAGTAAAATAAAGAACAGAGTAGCAGCAGCAAATGATGAGTGTTAAAATGTGTGTGTGTAATTTTTTAATATGTGTGTTTGTGTTGTATCGGTGTGTGTGCATATGTACTGTATGTGAATATGTGTGTGAATATATATATATTTTTTTCCTCTGACACCGCCTGATATAAAGGTACAAACGGAAGTTACAAACTCTGCCTCCCTGCCGGGCCCGGAGAGCAAGTCAAGTGCACTATATGCCTACCGCTGGCCAATCGGATGGCTCAGATTACAGTGTCTGCAGTAACGTAGCAGACATAAAAGAAAGCTACAGCAAAGTTTAAACTGTTAGATTTCAAAACGCTATGACTAGAGAGAGACTGTCAGTGAATACAGCAAAGAGCTGCTGTTTTTATGAGTGAGTTTAAGTTCTTACTCAGCACTGTCAACACTTTGTATTCAACACTTTTAGAAGCAATAAAATGCGCGTTCTTCCTATTTCCACTCTACACTACAACAAGACCTGCAGCAGTAATGAATTAGTCTGAAAGTTTATCTACAGGCTTGTGTTGTTGGGTCTTTTTTAATATCGAGGAATATTTCACTTTCTCTGTTCATAGGAGTAACAACATGAATTTGTGCATGAGGCAGAGATAATTCGGTGAGACTCAAGTTTCGCCATGGGCTGGAAGATTGTGTCTCTTTTTGTTCAGTGTCAGTGGAGGAAAGAGAGAGTGGAGGGATGTTGAGGCGGACCCTCAGTCTGCGGCTCTCCCCCTCCGCTGAGACTGACCATCAGAGGCAGGCACCATCAGCCCAATAAAAGAAAAAGCAGATCATTTAAATGTATGCTCACTCAGCTGTGCTTCACAAGTAGTACCACAACTGATCTATTACCGTTGTGATCATATAGGAAAGATCATTTTAAAAAATGGCCCAAACAACAAAGTATTGGCTGGGCAATTCAAGCAAAGACAATATGCGGTGATAATGTATTGGGCCTATAGCTTACTGCACAAACCTCATTGCTACAGTACTGTTTTTAATTGATTAATGTTGCATACAAGCCCTTGCATAGGCTAACGTTTTTTTAAGTAATGAAAAAATAAATCTGAGCGGTAGATCTCAGCTTGCATTTTGACTCAGAAAGGTTTGGTGACCACTGTTATACAGTTTTCCCTGTTAACACTATCAACGTTTCCCTTTACTGTAGCAAATTTGATCAAATCAACAAAATATTAGCCACTTTCAATGTAACATAACAAAACAAAACAAACAATGCAAGAGATTTTGCTATAGGCAGAATGCATCGGAATGGGATTCTATTACAATGACATGCACGACTCAGCTCGTACTCTACACAGACTGGTGCGGCATAAAAAATCAGAGCAGCATGTAGCCACGTGTGCACATTTAGTTAACATCCTATACTAGTAGTGAGTTATTAGCATGGCAGTGTCAGATCCTCTCAAGCTCTGTCAGGTTGGATGGGGAGCGTTGCTGCACAGCTATTTACAAGTTTCTCCAGAGATGTTGGATCAGGTTTAAGTCCGGGCTCTGACTGGGCCACTCAAGGACATTCTGAGACATTCGTGTGGAACTGAAAGCGCGAACCACTGCTTTTAATCAGGGCAAGGTGTCTGGTAACATGACCGAATACAAACAGTGCAGCTATTCCCTCCGCAAGGCTATCAAACAAGCTAAGCGTCAGTACAGAGACAAAGTAGAATCTCAATTCAACGGCTCAGACACAAGAGGCATGTGGCAGGGTCTACAGTCAATCACGGACTACAGGAAGAAATCCAGCCCAGTCACGGACCAGGATGTCTTGCTCCCAGGCAGACTAAATAACTTTTTTGCCCGCTTTTTTGCCCGCTGACACGGCCTGCAACGAAAACATGCGGTCTCTCCTTCACTGCAGCCGAGGTGAGTAAAACATTTAAACGTGTTAACCCTCGCAAGGTTGCAGGCCAAGACGGCATCCCCAGCCGCGCCCTCAGAGCATGCGCAGACCAGCTGGCCGGTGTGTTTACGGACATATTCAATCAATATCTATACCAGTCTGCTGTTCCCACATGCTTCAAGAGGGCCACCATTGTTCCTGTTCCCAAGAAAGCTAAGGTAACTGAGCTAAACGACTACCGCCCCGTAGCACTCACATCCGTCATCATGAAGTGCTTTGAGGGACTAGTCAAGGACCATATCACCTCCACCCTACCTGACACCCTAGACCCACTCCAATTTGCTTACCGCCCAAATAGGTCCACAGACGATGCAATCTCAACCACACTGCACACTGCCCTAACCCATCTGGACAAGAGGAATACCTATGTGAGAATGCTGTTCATCGACTACAGCTCGGCATTCAACACCATAGTACCCTCCAAGCTCGTCATCAAGCTCGAGACCCTGGGTCTCGACCCCGCCCTGTGCAACTGGGTACTGGACTTCCTGACGGGCCGCCCCCAGGTGGTGAGGGTAGCCAACAACATCTCCTCCCCGCTGATCCTCAACACTGGGGCCCCACAAGGGTGCGTTCTGAGCCCTCTCCTGTACTCCCTGTTCACCCACGACTGCGTGGCCACGCACGCCTCCAACTCAATCATCAAGTTTGCGGACGACACAACAGTGGTAGGCTTGATTACCAACAACGACGAGACGGCCTACAGGGAGGAGGTGAGGGCCCTCGGAGTGTGGTGTCAGGAAAATAACCTCACACTCAACGTCAACAAAACTAAGGAGATGATTGTGGACTTCAGGAAACAGCAGATGGAACACCCCCCTATCCACATCGATGGAACAGTAGTGGAGAGGGTAGCAAGTTTTAAGTTCCTCGGCATACACATCACAGACAAACTGAATTGGTCCACTCACACAGACAGCATCGTGAAGAAGGCGCAGCAGCGCCTCTTCAACCTCAGGAGGCTGAAGAAATTCGGCTTGTCACCAAAAGCACTCACAAACTTCTACAGATGCACAATCGAGAGCATCCTGTCGGGCTGTATCACCGCCTGGTACGGCAACTGCTCCGCCCTCAACCGTAAGGCTCTTCAGAGGGTAGTGAGGTCTGCACAACGCATCACCGGGGGCAAACTACCTGCCCTCCAGGACACCTACACCACCCAATGTTACAGGAAGGCCATAAAGATCATCAAGGACATCAACCACCCGAGCCACTGCCTGTTCACCCCGCTATCATCCAGAAGGCGAGGTCAGTACAGGTGCATCAAAGCTGGGACCGAGAGACTGAAAAACAGCTTCTATCTCAAGGCCATCAGACTGTTAAACAGCCACCACTAACATTGAGTGGCTGCTGCCAACACACTGACAATGACACTGACTCAACTCCAGCCACTTTAATAATGGGAATTGATAGGAAATGATGTAAATATATCACTAGCCACTTTAAACAATGCTACCTTATATAATGTTACTTACCCTACATTATTCATCTCATATGCATACGTATATACTGTACTCTATATCATCGACTGCATCCTTATGTAATACATGTATCACTAGCCACTTTAACTATGCCACTTTGTTTACATACTCATCTCATATGTATATACTGTACTCGATATCATCTACTGTATCTTGCCTATGCTGCTCTGTACCATCACTCATTCATATATCCTTATGTACATATTCTTTATCCCCTTACACTGTGTATAAGACAGTAGTTTTGGAATTGTTAGTTAGATTACTTGTTGGTTATTACTGCATTGTCGGAACTAGAAGCACAAGCATTTCGCTACACTCGCATTAACATCTGCTAACCATGTGTATGTGACAAATAACATTTGATTTGATTTGATTTGAGACTTGTCCCAAAGCCACTCCTGCATTATATTGGCTGTGTGCTTAGGGTCGTTGTCCTGTTGGAAGGTGAACCTTCACCCCAGTCTGAGGTCCTGAGAGCTCTGGAGCAGGTTTTCTTTAAGGATCTCTCTGTACTTTGCTATGTTAATCTTTGCCTCAACCCTGACTTGTCTCCCAGTCCCTGCGGCTGAAAAACATCCCCACTGCATAATTCTGCTACCACCATGCTTCACCGTAGGGATGGTGCCAGGCTAACTCCAGATGTGACACTTGGCATTCAGGCCAAAGAGTTCAATATTGGTTTCATCAGACCAGACAATCTTGTTTGTCATGATTTTAGAGTTTTTAGGTGTTGTTTGGCAAAACTCCAAGGTGGTGGTCATGTGCCTTTTACTGAAGAGTGGATTCCGTCTGGCCACTCTAACATAAAGGCCTGATTGGTGGAGTGATGCAGAGATGGTTGTCCTTCTGGAAGGTTGTCCCATCTCCTCAGAGGAGCTCTGTCAGAGTGACCATTGGGTTCATGGTCACCTCCCTCCCCCGATTGCTCAGTTTGGTATGGCGGCCAGCTCTAGGAAAAGTCTTAGTGGTTCCAAACTTCTTTCATTTAAGAATGATGGCCACTGTGTTCTTGGGGACCCCCAATGCTGCAGAAATGTTCTGGTACTCTTTCCCAAATCTGTGTCTCAACACAATCCTGTCTCGGAGCTCTACAGACAATTCTTTCAACCTAATGGCTTGGTTTTTGCTCTGACATGTACTGTCAACTGTGGGCCCTTATATAGACAGTTGTGTGCCTTTTCAAATCATGTCCAGTGAATTGAATATACCACAAGTGGACTCCAATCAAGTTGTAGAAACATCTCAAGGATGATCAATCGAAACAGGATGCACCGGAGCTCAATTTCGAGTCTCATAGCAAAGGGTCTGAAAACGTATGTAAATAAGGTCTTTCTGTTTAAAATGTTATATACATTTACAAAAAGGTCTAAAAACATGTTCTCACTTTGTATTTATGGGCTATTGTGTGTAGATTGCTGAGTATTTTTTTCTTCTCAATTGAATCAATTTTAGAATAAGGCTGTAACATAACAAAATGTGGAAAAAGTCAAGGGATCTGAATTCTTTCCGAAGGGGTTGTAACAATTCCTTCAACGTACATGCCTATATAATTATCACATAAATACATTGTGTACGCTTCACTTGACATAAAGTGGGACTCCAAAGTTGTATTGCCAAAGTCTTTTCTATTCTGGAGAGTAAAACGGAATGCCAGTGGTTATACACGGTTTAAAATGATGCCCACATGCACACTCCAGTTTATAGTCCAAAAAGTTAAATACGCATCAACAATGTCTTTCTCCACTGCAAATTCTCTGAATACATATCTGTAGGCGGTAGTTCTGGTCCTGAATTGACATTCTCAATGTACTGCTCAGCAAAGGCAGTCTAAGGCACTGCATCTCAGTGCTAGAGTCGTCACTACAGACCCTGGTTCAATTCCAGGCTATATGACAACCGGTCGTGATTGGGAGTCCCATAGGGCAGTGCACAATTGGCCCAGGTTTGGCCGGGGTATGACGTAGCCAACGCTTTAGCCAACATGGGGCGGCAGGTAGCCTAGTGGTTAGAGTGTTGGGCCAGTAACCGAAAGGTTGCTACATCGAGTCCCCGAACTGACAAGGTCTGTCATTCTGCCCCTGAACAAGGCAGTTAACCCACTGTTCCTAGGCCATAAATACAAATTTGTTCTTAACTGACTTGCCTAGTTAAATAAAAAAATAAAAAAAGTGTAATTAACTCAGAAGTGAATGCTTGGTGTAAAAACTAAAGGCTATATAAATTCTTATTATCAGGTGATTTAATGTTAATTTCCTCCATTATAAACGGTCATCTGACTCCATCTGCTCCACTCCAGTGTTTATCAGTGGTGGAGACGTGGAACAGTATAATGGATCAGACAGGCGTGGGTACATTACTACACCCAAGGTACGAAGTTACTGCCAACAAATCTGCCTAGCTACACAGCTATGTATGTCGAAGTAAACATCCCACCAAACCATCCATATTGACACAAACATACACCAACAGAAAATACAAAAAAAGGCATTAAATTACTCAGAGCATGTTTCAGGAGACCTTGATATTTCCTATGAATCCCTGAGATCTTGGTATAATCTTGTACAGTTAGACTGCTCACCAGGAAGGTTATATTGATATCCCATACCTGTCTTAAAATTAACACTAAAACAGAATTCTGCGTGACCTTAATCATGCTGAACTCAATAGAATTACCATGTATTGAATAATCCCAACAAAAACACAAGAATACACACATCATTTAATTTACCTATTTTCCAAATACCTTTTTGACCGTTAGTATTAGTCTCCTTGAATTCTAAACAGGGCTGTTAGAAAAATGTCAAAACACTTCAAAGTTGTGTTTCAATGTAAGCTTTCTGAGAGATTGCTTCACAGGGGTGAGCTTGCAGACTTCCTTAACAGTAGTTTTCTCCTGCAAACGGACACAAAAAAAATCATCTTTCCTGCTTTGATGTCTGGCGCTAATCACATTTTAGCTGTCATGGCCAAAAACATTCAGTACTTAGCTTAGGAGGGTAAATCTTAGTCATACTCTAGATACCCTGTGCATGCACACTGGCTCTACTAAAGGATTAGAACTGAGTACAGTGTAAATTACAAACAAGGTAACCAATACTTAGCCAGTACTCTGATTCAAATATTTGTCCATTAACTTGAATAATTTAAATTCCAGTGCAGTGAACATTCTTTGTATGGTTTTGTACAACAACTGATATAACTATTGCGTTTAATGTTATTTTTACAGGGACATTGCACATGAATCAATGTTTCATTAAAAGTGCCGGTTATAGCCAGCCGACTAATTTTCAATCGCAGTCCCTGGGCAGGTTATTAAAAACAATTACAATAACAATACAGACTAACAATGAGCAGTGAGCACATGCAGAGCAACATAGGACAAGCAGCCCGTATCACGCCGACAGACAGGCAGAACAATAGCACAAAAAGCAACAAAACAAAATACATAACAGCAACAAAGTTTCCACACCTTCCAGAGAGACCAGAATGAAAAGCAGCAATACAAGTCAGGTTGTCCTTTAGCTGTCTCTTAATGTCTTTTGGGAAGATGTGGTGCAGTTGTGTGTGTCTGATGACAGGGTGTTCCAGACATGGTAAGATTTCACAGAGAAAGCATTGACTAAAGATTGACTAAAGTTGCTTTTTCCTTAAGGGAACTATACAGTCACCTCTCTTGGCAGACCTTGTGGATCTGCTGCCATGGGTTTGGGTTTTCTGTTTAACAACAGTACTAAGTGGAGGAGGAGCCAGGCCATTTAGGATCTTGAATACAAGACATGCGTTGGTGTATTTTCCCAACTCAGGAGCTCGTGCTTTCTGAGGATGTAACAGTGAGGATGGCTATTGGGCTTTCTATCAAGCACTTTGAGAGCCCGTTTGTAAACAGACTGAATGGATTTTAATGTTGTTCAGCAAGCTGGGGCCCAACTAGTCAAGCAGTATGTTATGTGGGGGAGTATCATAGTATTGAAGTACAGGTTTGCTACCTCTGTAGTCAAACAGCTTGGTTGGATTTGGTTATTTGAGTTAACTTTTTCACCCGCTTTTTTAAAGAGAGGTTGGAATAAAGTATGATGCCAAGGTACTTAAAATCAGATACCACCTGGAGCCTCTCCCTTGACACATAGACATCTGGTTCAGTAGCATCAGTTGCCCTCTTTGTAAAGAACATGCAGACTGTTTTTTTTCCGCATTGAGATGCAAACATGAGTCACTTTGTAACACTGTAGCAGTGAGAGTGGGCGACAGCTCATTGCTCACTCTGACACACTGGGTTCTGCCTTCAACGCATGATTTCATCCATCTCAAGGCATCGGGGGAAAAGTTGAACCTGGACAGTTTTGTGATGAGATCCTCATTGTCAACAGTATCAACAGATTTCATTAGGTCTAGAAATACAGCCTCAACAATGCTCCCTTTGTCCATCTTGGACTTCACATTTTCCAGCAGAAAGTTGGCTGTTTCTGTGGAGTGTTTTGCTCTGAAGCCAAACTGCATGGAGTGTAATGTGAAGGGGCAATCAGTTGCTCTGCCACAATTTTTCAGCAACCTTTGACACCACAGGTAGTATACTAATGAGCCTGTAGTTACTCACGTCAGAAGGATCACCTGATTTAAAGATGGCCATTATTAAAGCAGACTTCCAGATCCTTGGAAACACCCCCTAACCAATAGATGTGTTGGTGACCTTAGTAATGGGGCCAATGATTGACTTTTGTAGTTTTTAAGAAAGTAAGTCCAGCCCAAAAACATATTTGGCTTTAGAGTTCTTTAGTGAGCTAATCACCTTGTTCACCTCTGACTCAGAAACCTTCCTTATGATGAAGACAGGTTGAGTGTCATTCACTGGCGCTGAGGCCAAGAAACCAGTGGAGGGGTTCTGTGTCAGTACCTTGACAGAGTCAACAGGGTAGGAATTAAAGGCTGTTGCTATTTTGAGTGCATCATGTGCTAGACTGTTATTCACATAGTCTTTTTGCAGTGTTACTATGGTCTTTCCCCTGTTAACTTTTTTAGATTCTCCCAGATCAATTTATAATTGACAGTTGCTTCACCAATTGTGTTGATAAAAACGTTTGCCTTGGTCTATCTGATTTATTCCATCACCTTATTTCCCAACATGGTAAACCTACGTCTGTCATGCTCTAATTGGGACTTTAGGGCTGTTTTTAGAGCATGATCTCGTTTCCAGATTTCTCCATTTAGCCAAGGAGGAGTGCTCTTTTGGCCAGGTTTGGATTTTATTTTCTTTAAGAAGCCATTTATTGTAGTTTGGATTGTGGATAGAAAAACCTGACTATTAGCTTCCACATTTGTATAGGACAAGAGATCATTCCAGTTAATTCCATTAATTACGTTTTCAAAATAATTTCATTCACTCTTAGATATTCTCTGAGCTGATCAGGCTTTCTAACAGTAGAGGTTAAACCTGTACCTGGAAATCTTTCTGGCTGTGATTGTCAGATTATGATCAGGCAGCCCAGTAACCATATTGAATGACTTAATCACTCTCTCTGGTTTATTACTGAACATAAGATCAATCTGTGTTTTAGAACAAAAAGTCACCCTGGTTGGCCCTTTAACTAGCTGTGTATGGTCAAAGGTATTAGTGATCTGTTTGTGGGTTTTCCTACAAGACTTGTCTTCATAATTAATGTTAAAATCTCCCATTAAGATGACCTCTTTCCCAAAATCACATACCCTAAGCATGTTATTAAACGGATAAAAACACACACAATTTTGGTGGCAGGTGGTCTGTACATTCCAATAGGGGTAAAATACATTTGGGGAGACAGTGTAACGTTTAGGCCAATACATTCTACTCCTCTTCCACTCCTCTTCCTTCAATCCGGTCTCTCTCCTGAAAACATTGTAGCCAGGCACAATCAAAGTAGCAGATGGAGTCTTTTTATGGAGCCATGTCTCTGAAAGTCAGAGGAAGTCATGGTCGGAGTCTATGAGAAGATGTTGAATTAGATCACTTTCAGATTGACACTGCGAATGCTCAAGTTCCCCCTAGTAGTCCCTTGGGCTTAGATTGTGGGTCCCAGATGACTTGAGCGATGATTAACACATTGAAAAAAAGTTACATTTTCAGGGAACTAATTAAAACAGCATGCATGCCAGAAGCAGTCTGGGATCGCGTATAGCAACTTGGATATGTTTGGAGAGTAAAAGTTCATCTTGGAGCCGGGTGACTCGAGAGAACTCCCTTCAACTGTGGTGAGTATCACTGGCTCAGTGGTGTTAGGCCAAGGATTGAGGTGCACATCCCCAGAGAGCAGGAGGGTAGTGAACAGGTAGTTCAGAAGTTTCCGATAGATGTTGGACTTGTGTTTGTTACTCCTAAGCAATTCAGTCGAATAGGGAGCGAGGTAGACTTGGCCATTATTCAGAACATTATGGTATGGTGTGTATTGTCAGCTCCCATGGAACGGGGAACCAATGTGTTTGTCTGGGGTGTTGACATTCCCTGACAGTAGATTGATTGTGGCATCCCAGCAAGGACGCACTGAGATGATCAGTAGAGCAGCTACATAACTGACAATCGTGGCAATATACTGGAGATAAAACGCATAATAGCGCTCTAAATCTTTGCAAGAGTTACTTAGCTGGGGTCGGTATACACCTGACGCTTTAGATAAAATAACAGCATCTGGAGGAGCAGAGGCACCTGCCACACCACCCTCCCTACCGTCTGCCATTGTGTGCCTGAGCTGTGTGTGGAACCGCTGTGTAAACGAGTGAATAAATATGATGTGTTTTTTCCCGATAGTTGCTGGTTGAAAATGCAATCTACACAGGATGTTCTATTAAGCAGGCTTTACATGGGTGGAGTTTCGGCTTGTCTCGTTACATCACCAGGCGATATAAGTGAAATTAGTTAATAGACCAGTATCAAATAAGTTCCAAACCCCTTTGCCAATAACAGCTGGTTTTCAGGTTACATATCCCATCCCTCCCATAATGCACCTCTGCTCTGGTCACTCCCCCGCGCCACTCAGACCATTCCCAGACTGTACTAGCAAAATGCTTGCTTGAATTTTTTTGTTGATTGCTAAAAGCTGTTTTTGTTTAGTTTTGACAATTTTTATGGAAAACTATGACATTTTTTTATTGAATATTTAAAACATACAACATACTTGCAGTGAAGCTGCTCAACAACTACATCACATTAGTCATCTAACAGACTCACATCCAGAGCGACACACAGAAGCAACCAGGGTCAACGTCCTGCTCAAGAGCACGCCAACAGATCTCCCACAAGGTCAAAATTGGGGACCCCTTACCGGCGATCCATCAGCCACCAGCCCAAGCTCCCAACCACCAGCCCTCCAAGGCCCCCCCCCCACAGTTCCCCAAGAGCTGTCACTCAACCATCCAAGACCTCCACCCCCAAGAACCCCCACCCCACCCCACCCCATGCACCATCAACCAACAAAATGAACAAAAGAGAAAAAAGACAAAGACAAAGGAAAACAACAATGCAAAAACAAAAGACATCAAGGACAGCAAAAATCATAACAGCAAGGTCAACTGAATATGTTGGAGTGCATGTATGGCACTATTTACATGTGTGTGTGTGTGTCCATGTACGTGCACGTATGTATTTGAAAGAGAGTCTGTGTAAAGCGGTTCTTCCTTTAAAAGGTACGAGCTTATGCCGCAACCGTTAGTGGTAGATGGCAATTAATGGAGGCGATTTCAGTCAGAGTCTCTGTTCTCTGGCACTAGAGTCCTGCATCAGGCAACAGCAACGAAAACTGTTGGTGGTCCTGGAGTTAAGAGAGAACTTGGGTAAAAATACAAAGGGGGAAATTCACTTGACATGTGGACTGACGATTTTTGAAAAATAGGCACGGTGGGCTTTTGGTTTCTCTCGCTCTGAAAACAGGGGGGAAAAGTAAGGCTACTTGTCTGTCGGCCCTGCATTAAAGACCAAAATTGGTGAAAGAAAATTGTGATAAATAAAAATATACACCAGTTTAATTTAAGGACCAAAAAATTAACAGCTGTGCCATATAGATTGCAAAATAGTTGGGAAGAGATGTTCGATGCACCAATTCCATGGCATATGGTTTATGAATTGACACACACTTTTCAGTTTATTATAACCTACTGCAGGCCTAAAACCTATGGGTTTAACCTTCTGACTTAGTGATTATATTGAAGATAGAAGCCACCTCTTAATGAGTTCCCGAGAGTCGATCTGTTATCCAACGATTATTATTATTATTATTACTGAATGACAGAGCATGGGGACTGGTCTTGATAAATCAATCAGATTTTTATTTGGAAATGTTAGGATTATTTTGCTCTTCACTTGCAGCCACTTAGGCCTACAGTACTCTCGACCGGTCCCGTTGTACAGCACCATATTTTCCAAACTGAAACCCTTCATTAAATCGCTTTATCCATGATTGTAAAATGAATCAGCTGATGCATTGGTCCAGAGTCAGTTGGTATTGGCAGAGAGGCAGGCGGCACTGGGGGAGAGTCAGGCAGAGAATGACACGTTGAAGAGGGCGAGGAACGAGATGGAGTCACAGTCCATGCCAGGCACACCTGTGAGATCTGGAACTCCACCTCCTGTTTGTGGACTCTGCAAACAATGTGTCGTAGATGAAAATACCTTTCTATTTGTGGAAAAATCATCCTGATTAACTCTTTAGTCATATCGCAGTTTACCTATTTGCTTATGGTTTTTCCTACACCTAGCTAGCTACCGGTTTAAATTATATGAGCAAAAAATATTCAATTTTATTTGGAATGGCCAGACAAAATTAAAAGGGCCTATTTATATAATGAATATGTATACTGAGGGTAAAAAGTACTTTATTAACTTGTCTGTTGGCCCTGCATTAAAGACCAAAATCAGTTAAAGAAAATTGTGATAAATAAAAACATGTACATATGCCAGTTTCATTTAAGGACCCAAAAATGTACAGCTGTGCCATATAAATTGCAAAATAGTTGGGAAGAGATTTTCGATGTACTGATTCCATGGCTCCTGGTTTATGAATTGACACGCAAATTTCCGTTCCTCCTGAAAGCCCTAATATTAAAAACAGTCAAATGAATTCTCTCCGTCACCCACACGCACTGTAAACTTCCTGTTGCTTCAACACCTGCATTGCTGCTGTTTGGGGTTTTAGGCTGGGTTTCTGTACAGCACTTTATGATATCAGCTGATGTAAGAAGGGCTTTATAAATACATTTGATTGATTGATTAAACATTTGGATAATAAAGCATTCAAAAGGCTGACGTCGGTTAACTTTAATACTTCTGACAGCCAAAATTCCAACTCCACCCATAACTTTTGGACTTTTAAACATTCCCAGAAGGCATGGATTATTATAACCTATTACAGGCCTAAAACCAATGGGTGAAAACAACGTTTCCATGATGGACTATTAGCAGGAAAATGGACTCTTCAACCTTTTCAAAAGGATAGGTGTGAAAAAGAATACCCCCCAACTTGCAATGTATTAAGCAATCTAAAGTTTCACATTTCTAACGACAAACGTCATGCAACCGCAAAATGTCGGGTAAAGCATATACTGTACAGTATTTCTTCATCAACATCTTTATGCTTTCGTTCATAAAATAATGATAAAAATACTCTTTCAAAATGCAGATGTTTATTTCAACTTACAGCAGGACAATAGACTCTTGCCCGAGTTTAGGGGCTTTA
Source organism: Oncorhynchus mykiss (assembly GCF_013265735.2). Taxonomy (NCBI): domain Eukaryota; kingdom Metazoa; phylum Chordata; class Actinopteri; order Salmoniformes; family Salmonidae; genus Oncorhynchus; species Oncorhynchus mykiss. The sequence goes on along the minus strand of NC_048588.1, from coordinate 9,018,942 downwards.
AATATATGAATGGGTCCATAATGAACTACTATGGGAACAAATATCACTGAATGACATAGCATGGGGTCTGGTCATGAGAAATCAATCAGATTTTTATTTGGAAATGTTAGGATTATTTTGATCTTCAATATCACAATATTAAAACGTTCAAATCCATTTACGAATGAAATCGCCTTAGCCAACAGCGCTTTAGCCAACATGGGGTGGCAGGTAGCCTAGTGGTTAGAGCGTTGAGCCAGTAACCAAAAGGTTGCTAGATTGAATCCCTGAACTGACAAGGTAAAAATCTGTCATTCTGCCCCTGAACAAGGCAGTTAACCCGCTGTCATTGTAAAAAATAATTTGTTCCTAACTGACTTGCCTAGTTAAAATAAAAATGTTGCGGATCATCTGATGAAGGTGCACATGGGCCTATTTATATTATGAATTTGGAGGGCGGAAATGATTAAATAGACCTCTCACTAAAGGCATCAGTCATACAAAAGTTATACTTAACTGGTTTTGCTTCACGCAGAGTTCTTTGTTTATCAGACGAATCATTGGGACAAAACTTGAACAGTACAAAACAAGGTTAATGTTCTGGAAAAAAAATAAATTATATATATATATATACAGTGCCTTGCGAAAGTATTCGGCCCCCTTGAACTTTGCGACCTTTTGCCACATTTCAGGCTTCAAACATAAAGATATAAAACTGTATTTTTTTGTGACGAATCAACAACAAGTGGGACACAATCATGAAGTGGAACAACATTTATTGGATATTTCAAACTTTTTTAACAAATCAAAAACTGACAAATTGGGCGTGCAAAATTATTTTTTTGACTTGTTTTAAGGACATTACATCAAAGTTGGATCAGCCTGTAGTGTGGTTTTCCACTTTAATTTTGAGTGTGACTCCAAATCCAGACCTCCATGGGTTGATACATTTGATTTCCATAGATAATTTTTGTGTGATTTTGTTGTCAGCACATTCAACTATGTAAAGAAAAAAGTATTGAATATTTCATTCATGTTATCTTAGTGTTCCCTTTATTTTTTTGAGCAGTGTATATATATAAAATGTCTTACAGAGCCTTTCCATAAATCCACTCAAGTTTCAACTGTCTTCTGTCTGTGATTAGAGCGATGTTGATGTTGCGTGGTGATGCCAGCAGATTCCAGATTGCCTTTGCCGATCGCTCATTTTCTTCTTGCACTGGATAGGGAACTGACCTGTGGAGACTTGACACCTCACAGATGAGTAACATTTCACGGGTCAACAAGGGGTCAAAATCCTTTTAGCTAAATTCAGGATTTACACTTCTTGCATGAAAATGTGTTATTTTGAAGGAAAGTTCAATTGAGCATGAGGAACAGAAGAGACATTTACTGTTGTATAGTTGTAGGATAACCAGACATGTTTTCTCACTGTCTTTTACCAGAATACCGTGCTGTGAAATTAGTGTGAAATTAGAGAGCCATCTATTGCTACAGTTTCCTGAACATTCTAATTAAGATTGTTAGGTTTACTTTGGTGCTGTTTCTAATGGAGAACATTGTCAAAAGACAAGATGCATTGTAACCATAGTAACAAGTAGGCCTAAGTATTGTGTCAAATTCATTTTTAAGAAATCTAATGTGCTTAGCTTGATGCATTTAAAAAAAATGTAAGAGTACACATTATATTAATTTGTCCACACTCAGTAGTTATTACCTTGATAAATTAAAGTAGTGGCCTCCTCTGGTAGATTCAAACAAACCAACATTGTAAATGTGAGGGGAACCTATTTCTTTGGACACACAGAAGCCATGCAATTGTAGATTTTTTATTGGTGAACCTAACAAGGTTTTCAGACACATTGTGGTTGTTGTTGTTGTGGAAATATTAGGTGGAATGGGGAAATGGAGACTGACTAGAGCCTAGGGATTTTTGTAATGGTGGTTTCCAATGATATGGGTATGCACTGTACAAATACGAAGTATGAGTGACATGGATATTCACTTTCAAAGTTATCATGAACCCAGCATATGGAGCACAATAGTGTGCTGTTGATGGAAACTAATCATCATTTGTCAGATAAATGCCTTGAAATTCAAAAAATAACACGGTCAATTTCATAACATGAAAGAAATCAGTGACATCCAAATTCGGAGCAAATTGGATTTGCGCTATCGCTGCCATCTTAATTTAACGTTGCCAATTCCTTGAAATATCAATGCTTCTTTTAAAATATCAAATGATAAGTCTTGGAAAGGCCATATTTCTAATGATTTCTCTATTTTCATATGCATATCAAGATGTAAGGTCTATATTGGTTTATATTACCTGTCATCCGATGTATTAATATGATTTTAAGACGCTGATACACCTCATATTAAACTCAAGTAATCAACTTGTTGGTCACGTCATCAAACAGTTACAACCAAGGTATTTTCTTCCATGCAACAGTGTTCCAATATTTCATCACTCTCTTCTCAGTAAGAATGTCTATTTTTTAGCCAACCACCTCAGTGAGTACTTTTTACAGTATGTGAATTTGTAGAATATACAGTACATGTACATACAGTATGTCCTTAAAAGTGCCTATGCATATGCAATATTATATATTGCTTCAGGTCAAATCCTTCATATTACCTGACTGTCCCCACTCCCATTGGATGGGTCAAATCAAAGATGATGATGTATCATTGTCCCCGGGGAATGTGAGGCTAGTCCATCTACCATGACATTCTCCAGTCACACCGGAACCCTCAGAGTTAGTTTCTCGTCAAGGAGAATTACACAATCTGCAAATGTTTCAAAAGGCTCCGTGTCTATGAAGAGTGGAGGTGACCCTGAAAATGATTGGCTTTTCTACCCTCGTTACTTGCGACGATGGGTGCCACGTCAACTCTAGAGGAATAATGTGTGTTAGAGGTTAGAGATCTATTTACCAAACCTGCAGGGTTTTGCATATTCAGATCATGGCAAACAGTCTGGACTGTGAAATAGGGCCGGGAAAATATTTGAGTCTAAATAAGCAGGAGTGAATACATTCTTGAAGAACTCCGTTGAATGGCTCCACTGAGTGCTGGCTTTCCACTTGAGTATGTCCATCAAATAGACTATTCCAGATTGGGTTTAGCGTGATGGAGAGTACTAATTGAGGTTTGAAGGGTATGCACAAGCACTTCAGAGCCATTTCTGCTTCAAATCAGGGGATAAACACATCAAAATCCTCTCCAACAAAACAGACATACCCAAGTCAATCAGAGAGGAAAACAAACCGGTTCATGTTCTTCTCTTCAGACAATGGAACACACAGCCTCCAACTTCCAGTGGGTTTGGAAAACATCACATGCTAAAACCTGGGTCTCAACCAAACACTTCAAATCAACTTGCACATTTTCAAATATTCAATATGATTCAGGGCTATAAATCATTATCATTGTAATGCTCATCACAATGTCATTTATTTTAGTATGGCAATTTCAATCTTAATAAAATGACACTGAACAGTACAAAACAGCATCCTTTTTAAATAAAAAATAATTGTGGTTTTCTCATTTAACAAAAATCTTTATTTTATTTAACCACACAGTATCTTGAGGTGTGAGCCTTTCCCTCGAGATACCTGGCTAGACAACCAGAATGCTTTACACAATGACACTACATAAACATTGCTTTGTCAGATTTTAATCCAGCCGACTGTGCTTGATATAGTTATGCACCGTAGAGATGTGGTTTACATCAACACTGTGGTCAGACAGCCAAGGAAGTGGATGGGAAAGAACACAGAGGGACCAAAGCCAACCACACTTCCCCTGGCAGAGATCCAAGTCAGTGATGTAATAGCAAGGTTCAAATCACAGCACCCTGGATCAAACAGTTCTCACATGCTCTGAACGGTCAAATGTTAACCCTTTGAAAATACTATGTGGACTCTCATATAGTATGTGGTCATAGTAGCAGCTCAGGTCTACGGTACCGTGTGTGTCATGTAACGGGTGTTATGCTGTGAGAGCAGTTGTCCAGGACACATTGTACTCATCATGGCAAAGCTCTACATCGGACACTGAACAGTGTGTAGCGAGTAGACTGTTAATGGGGGGAGTGAGTAGACTGCTATTCTAAAGCAATGGAGAAATCACCCTTGAGGATCGACACAGACGGAGCTATCCTACTGAGTTCCACACGCATTCGGACCCCTTGACCTTTACCACATTTTTTTACATTACAGCCTTATTCTAAAATGGATTAAATTCATTTTTTCCCTCATCAGTCAACACACAATATCCCATAATCACAAAGTGAAAATAGGTTTGTAAGTGTGAAAGTGTGTGTGTATGTGGCGTCAATAAACGTGTGTGTGGGAGTGTATGTAGTGTGTGTGTGTGTGTGTGTGTGTGTGTGTGTGTGTTGGATTGTCAGTATAGTATGTGTAAGTGTGTAGTTAGAGTCTAGTGAGTGTACATACACTCTTAGAAAAAAGGGTTCCAAAAGGATTCTTTGGCTGTCCCCATAGGATAATCTTTTCTGGTTCCAAGTAGAACCCTTTTGGGTTCCATGCAGAACCCGTTCTACAGAGGGTTCTACATGCAACCCAAAAGGGTTCTACCTGGAACCAAAAAGGGTTCTTCAAAGGGTTCTCTATGGGGACAACTGAATAACTCTTTTAGGTTCTTGATAGCACCTTTCTTTCTAAGAGTATAGTGCACGGGAGTCAGTGAAAAACAATTAAAACAAGAAATAAATAATAAAGGGAGGTCTATGTAAATGGTCCAGTTTGCCATTTGATTAACTGTTCAGAAGTCTTATGGCTTGAGGGTAGAAGCTGTTCAGGTGCCTTTTGGTCACAGACTTGGCACTCCGGTACCACTTGCCGTACAGTAGCAGAGAGAACAGTCTATGTCTTGGGTGGCTGGAGTCTGACAATTTTTAAGGCCTTCCTCTGACACTACCTGGTATAGAGGTCGTGGATGGCAGGGAATTTAGCCCCAGTGATGTACTGGGCTGTACGCACTGCCCTCTGTAGTGCCTTGAGGTCGGATACCGAGCAGTTGCCATACCAAGCGGTGATGCAGCCAGTCAAGATGCTCTCAATGGTGCAACTGTAGAACTTTTTGAAGATCTGAGGGCCCATGCCAAATCTGTTTAACCTCCTGAGGGGGAGGAGGCATTGTCGTGCTCTCTTCACGACTGTATTGGTGAGTTTGGACAATAGGTCCTTAGTGGACACCGAGTAACTTGAATCTTTCGACCGGCTCTATTACAGCCCAGTCAATGTGAATGGGGGCGTTCGGCCTTTCGTTTTCTGTAATCCACGATAAGCTCCTTTGTCTTGGCCATTTTGTGGAAGGGGTTGTTTCCTGGTACCACACTACCATGTCTCTGACCTCCTCACTATAGGCTGTCTCATCGTCTTCGGTGATCAGGCCTACCACCGTCATGTCGTCGGTAAACAATGGTGTTGGAGTCGTTAGTGGCCACGCAGTCGTGAATGAACAGGGAGTACAGGAGTGGACTGAGCACGTACCCCTGAGGGGCCCCAGTGTTGAAGGTCCACGTAGCGGATGAGTTGTTGCCTACCCTCACCACCTAGGTTAAGTAAAATATTGCGGAATTTGGTCAGCTGTGGATTAACTTCTAGGTCTATAAATTGAGAGTTCTGGCCGAAAAACGAAGTCTCCAGTCTTGCAAAAAAATTTAGAAATTGTTTTCTCACTGGGAAATTAATATGCAAATAGTCAGTGACAACTTTGTGGAGTTTTGTGGAGTTTTGGGTTCGTGACAGCAACTATGTGACACCATTAATCACAGACTAATGGTTGGTATCTAGGGATGCAGAATAAATATAGGATTGTAATGATACAACCCATACGTCTGTAGCTCAAACATGCAATGTTTAACTAACAAAAATATGAACGCAACATGTAAAGTGTTTGTCCCAAGTTTCATGAGCTGAAATAAAAAAGTTCCCAGAAATGTTCCATTCGCACAAAAAGCTTATTCCTCACAAATTTTGAGCATAAATCTGTTTAAAATCCCTGTTAGTGAGCATTTCTCCTTTGCCAAGATAATCCACCCACCTGACAGGTGTGGCATATCAAGAAGCTGATTAAACAGCATGATCATTACACAGGTGTACCTTGTGCTAGGGACAACAAAGGACACTCTAAAATGTGCAATTTTGCCATATGCCATCTGTGTGTGCCATATGCCACAGATGCCTCAAGTTTTGAGGGAGCGTGCAATTGGCATGCTGGCTGCAGGAATGTCCACCAGAGCTGTTGCCAGAGAATTGAATGTTCATTTCTCTACCATAAGCTACCTCCAACGTCATTTTAGAGAATTTGACAGTACGTCCAACCGGCCTCACAACCGCAGTCCACATGTATGGCGTCATGTGGGCTAACGGTTTGCTGATATGAACAAAGTGCCCCATGGTGGTGGTGGGGTTATGGTATAGGCATTCATAAGCTACGGACAACGAACACAATTGCATTTTATCGATGGCAATTTAAATGCACAGAAATACTGTGACGAGATCCTGATGCCCATTGTGAGGCCAATTGCTTTAAAATGATCTGTGACCAACAGATGCATATATGTATTCCCAATCATGTGAAACGAATAGATTAGGGACTAATGAATGAATTTAACTTGACAGATTTCCTTATATGAACTGTAACTCAGTAAAATCTTTGAAATTGTTGCATTTATATTTTTGTTTGCGTATATTTCGTTATTGAGAGATTTCTCAATTAGTCATTGGAAATAGATGGATCCAATGGTACAACCCAGAAGTCTGTAGCTCAAACAAAGAGATCTCGCAATAGTCAGTGACAAATATCAAAGCTAAGCAGCGGTTGGTTAAAAGAAAAGAGACCAAATGGATAGCTGTAGACAGAGCAACTCTTCAGTCCAGTAGGAAGTGCTGCCCAACCTATTGTTTCGTTTTTTTGATAGTGAATATAACGTTGCAGATCTGACATTGGTTTGACTATGTTGAAAAGTGGTTACCATGATGACATAATCCTCTGGTTGAAATTTCACCTTCACAACAACAGTTTCCGTGGACTTTTTTCAAATCCAATTTATTTTCAACATATATTTCACACCACAATACGTTGACAAACGTTAATTCAATCAGTTTGTGCCCAGTGGGGAGGGCTTGAATTTCATGAATAAATATGACTGTAGATGCTTCTGGAATGCAGAGAAAAGGGGCTCGTCTTCGAACACAAGCTAGGTTAATAATGTCTGCCAGACAACCTGCAGAATATTCACACAAGTGGAACGAGGTGATTACTCTTACACTGGCAGGGCCCTAGCTAGCATTTGTGCTCCGTGAGGTTTTATTGGAGTCGCAAAGCCAGGTCTGCATCCTAGGCAGGCTAAATGACCCCTTTAATTTGTCTAGTACATTTTAGGTATTGTGTGTTTTTAGTGAGACAGATAATTATAGTTTTCTTTAATTTGTTTGACATTGCATAGTAATGGTTGCATAAAATGGGGGTTCTGCATGATTTCACGTCTTTATCTTCCAGCGTTAATGAGATTACTGGGGAGAAACACAGAGACAGGAGGAGAGAAACGTTCTCCTTTCGGGCTGTTTTGTAAGAACTAGTCTAGATTGAAAGATCGTTCCAAGTTCCCTTGTGATGATTGAGTAGAATAAAACGTATGCAATTTGTTTTATAGACCACACACTTGAAATGACAACTGAGTGATAGAACTCCTATCAAATAGTACTCAGAAGAGATGAACAATAATTCTTGATATGACATGTTCGAAGTCTCCATAGAGACCAATCAGTCTCTGCACTGCATGTATAGAACATGCCTGACGAGTGAGGAGGGTTTGACATGTAATGAACAGTCCAGAGTGACCATGACCCCATAATACTACACCATCATGGTCCAATTACTGTTTACGTTTCCTCAAATCAGGTTATGACTGGTATTTACAGAGCCCTTATCTCCAGAACCGACTGCCATACTAATCTAAATGTCAAAAATCCACTAACGTGTTACCCCCATAACGACACCATTCTAAGTGAGGCTTGTAGAAAGAGGTTTGATGAAGAAGAACAATGTGAAATTAAATGTCTAAGAGATTGCTTATTATCCATTGTGGGGGGGGGGGGGGGGGGGGGGGGACACATTACATATTTGAAACGTCAGAGAAACACAGTGGTGACATAATCAGGTTATAGTTGACATAAATAAAACAAGGAGATAAACTGATTATATGTGGCAGGGCTATTGTGCCTCGTTTGTCTGGAGGACACACTCAGTCTTCTCCCCCTCACTGACAGAGTGATCAAAGAGCTTGTGAGCAGCAGGCGCCAAACTCGGGGGAGTTGCGGCGAAGAGCGTGGCGCAAGGATTAAACAAAGCCCTCCCTGTTTTAGACACAAGGTGAGCCCAGGATCTAATCAAAGTGCTCCTGTGAAATTAACACTGTGTTTAGCCTATTACCGACCCAGAACAGCAGGGGATAAATGCTCTCCAACCGGTAGGGCTGACGTATACAGAACACAGTCTGGTGGAGTTGACCTCATACTCTGTATGACTTACCTGGTTCAACAATCAAGCTAGTTTCTGCTATATTATACATTCAACAGTTAAAATGGCCGACTGCTATGAGGTTACTGTAGTCTACTCCCACCACCAGGACTTAAAGGACTGTGCACTCTACAGTCATTTGGTAACTTACTGTAGTTTACTCCCACCACTAGGACTTAAAGGATTGTGCACTCTACAGTCATTTGGTAACTTACTGTAGCCCTCTAAAGATGTCTGATGCAGTTTGTATTATGAAAAGTCCCTCTATGGTTTTAATAAGGGTTTTCATTATTACAAATGAAATAAACCTTCAAGATGATTGATCTCATAGTAAAGAGAAGCTTTACATTAATAAAGGCATACTGTAACTCATGTTAATTAATCGTAGAGATTCTGAACAGCAAGTGGAAATAAGTCAATTCCCAAGCCTGTTCACTCTTAAGGGGGCACATTGTATTATATAGAAGAGACAGACTGACAGTCCTTTAATAAACCACCGTTTCTCTGTTCAGCTGTCAGTGAAATGGTACCTCTCTTCCGGCCATCCCACTAATCACATCCTATTGAAACAGAAAAGACACACAGGTCATCTTATAGTGAGGCAGGTCACACACACACACACACACACACACACACACACACACACACACACACACACACACACACACACACACACACACACACACACACACACACACACACACACACACACACACACACACACACACACACACACACACACACACACACACACACACACACACACACACACAAAATAGTCTGAGCAAAATCTCTGCACCGGTCTGATATTACTTAGCTTCCTGTAATGGATGCTACTATTTATCACCTCCACTTTTTGGACTTGTCTCCATTTTGGCTAGCTGAAATGTATGATTGACTGTGAGGCTATTCTGTATTACAGGTTCTAGAGGGCATTGTAGGAGTGTACCAATCAAGTCACAAGAGGAATGTCACCTGTGCTTCAGCAGTCATTATATCACAGGCTATTCTCTTTTGAGTACCAGCCCACTGCCATATCCATTACCAGTGACTATCATGAAGAATACAGTGGCTTTGGAACTACCATCAAACTCAAAATACCAGAGAGAGTTTTCTGGATCCGCAATATTCCACGTACTCTTGAGCAAAACACCACATATTGATATCATAAACTCTGTCATGTGTCTCTTTGGAGGGTTTTAATAATAATCATGGATGAACTTCTATGAGATTTTATTTATACTGCTGAGCATGAGCCTTAAGACCTGTTAATAATGCAAGGGTATTGTTTCGTGCTGTGAGGGAGCGTAACAGGTTTGCTGGCATCAGCCATATTTACAGTCGGAGAAAGGCAATCATGGTGGATTTAGGGGAGTTTTCTGTCCGAACACTAATGTTCCTCTCTGAGTGGATGAGAGCAGTGAAACATGACAGTACATGTTGACTCTGGGAGAACAGAGAGTGTGTCTAGTGTAACAAGCTATATTCTGCTTCTGGTGATGGCCAGATAACAAAGCATGACAGTAACCTTTTCCTGACACACTAGACTTTTTATCTCATCAGTTTTGTTCTTTATACCTTTACCTTCTACCCTTATCACTATCTGTTCAACTTCAAGTGTACCTTAGATTTGGAGGTGTCACAAGGCATATCTGTTTAATGCCCCTTAGATCTCCATAGATTTAAAAAAGCTGTGAGCGTCTCTTCCTCAGAAACACTCTTGATTGACAGATTTTTGACCCACTTTTCCCATGGGAAGCTCAGCATGCAAAGGTGTATGTGGCAGACATAACAAGCAGAGCCTAATTTTAAAAACCTGCCTAACAGATCTGAGATTAAGCCTTGACTGTCTTTGGGCAAAGAGATAATGTGTACTTTCACACTTTATAACTGATGATCTGATTCAACACTGCTCTAATTTCTACCCAAACACTGCAGTTTATTTGCCTTTGATAGCAGGATTAACGTCCCTGCACACACACGCACACACATACGCACACACAAACACTAAACCCCTTTACCTTGAGAGCCAAGACGTGGAGAGAAATATTGAGCAATGATAATGAATGCTTATTTCTTATCAATGCGGCAGTAGGTAGCCTAGTGGTTAGAGTGTTGGGCCAGTAACCGAAAGGTTGCTAGATTGAATGCTTGAGCTGACAACGTAAAAATTGGTTGTTCTGTCCCTGAACAAGGCAGTTAACCCACTGTTCCTAGGCTGTCATTGTAAATAAGAATGTGTTCCTAACTGACTTGACTAGTTAAAATAAAAGGTTAAATAAACAATGGAGAAAAACATTTTTTTCTCATGTCAATTGCAAGTAAAATATAATAGGTTTTCTTATAGTGAAGACAGTAATACACAGTAATCTCACACAGTAATAATGTTGCTGTCATTTCCTGTCTGTCCTCTCAAGAATTCCTCTTCCCATTGAAGTCACTTAGCAAAGGAATTTAGTGTTCCCCTCACTGAATCTTTCTGGCTAATATTATTCAATATTTTATGACAAAGCCCATGTAGAGGTTCTTCTTTACATCTGAAGACAACAATGGAAGTGTACTTTCAGAGGGCTGTCTAAACTGATGTAGTGGCTATTGAGGAGAAGCTGATAAGGTGTCCATCATCGGAGCCAGGCTGACCCAGAGCTGCTTCTTCTCTCTCTCTGCTCTCTGAGCCCGGCAGTTCTGGCTTTGTGAAAACTCTCCCTCTCTTTCTCCATCAGTGCCATGAGAAGCCAGAGTGCCATGAGATCCCCCTCAGACCTGTCTGATAAACAGGTCCTCAGAGAGCCCAAGACCGTGCCTCATATAAGATCATATATCCTGACTAGATTCCTGAATGACAACTGTAGCTGTATGAGCATGAAGTATATCATATCAGCAGACAGAAATGCTTCAAAAGGCCAAAATCCGTCCTTGATCATAGGGTTTGATTCTCACAATCCTGGGCTACTGCTTAAAACACATACAAATACTGTAAGTCAGCCATTGCTACATGCGAAAGGAATTCATATTTAACCATCTCATATCAAATACTAACGAGCCTGACGTGTCTGTACTTCCAGACAGTGCCTATTGAAATAATATTTCCTTCAACACAGGAAAAAGTCAGAATACAGAACACAGCCCCCAGGAATTAGCAAGACCTGCCAGTTAGCCACCACTTCAAAAAGAGGGCTAACTGCTATCAAGGGTGATCTAGCCATCTAGGCTATATAAGCCTGCTTTCATTTTGGTCTGAGACGGATCCACTGGAAAGTATCTGGACATTATGCATCTTCGATCAATTCAATTCCATTCAACAGATATCATTACAATGTACGTTATTTCACAAGGTAATCATCATTCTTCAAGGTACATCATCTCATTGTAAAATGGGACTAAAGATGATTATTTGTCAGAATGTTATTAAACTCTACATGGATAGACTATTCATAACAAAAACCGTTTTGCTTTTTATTTGTCACTAAGCGTATAGGACGTAAGTAGAGTCGTGTAGCATATACTTATCATTCCCTGACAGGAATGATCTCAGTCGTTTTCAATGCTTGGTGATGCACGGAACTCCGAGACACTCACAGCTGTGTGGCGCTGAGCAAGGGTCTGCTCTGAGTTTCCATTGAGAGTAATTATTTCCACTGGATACAGAATGACTAGTTTCAATCATCACTTGCAGACCCATCACATCTTTCCAAATGTACACATGGACCTTACACTACCTACCTCCAGTTAAATCAAACAGATCCATCTACATTTTAGACTGATCTGTTTGATATAGTTGGGGATAGTCTAACTAAATTTCTGGTATGACTGTACCATTTATTTATCTCAGAGGTGGTAATAGGTCATATACTTCTCAGAGGAAACAGCAATATTCAGGACAGTTTGCTCAGCTCATGACCTGCCCATTTTAGGGGGTAGTGGTAGCAAAATTAGCAATTAGCTATTCTATTTTTTGGAATTAGTCTGTGCTGAAAATTCAAGGAAATCAGACAGAAGCATTTAGATATTCAACCCATTACATGACCAATGATGACCAATGCATGGTGTGTTTGCCATGTTCTATTTATACAGACAAATCTACAGCCCTCATTGGCCGTTGGTAAACCCTCTGAGTACCATTGAGAGTGATTCATTTAAATATGAAGGCTGTATTCTGCATTTACTTAATAGGAGAGGAGATGGAGTGGGAACATACCTCGATACGTTCAAAAGAAACAAGAAGAATTGAAGAAGCGTTTAAAACACAAGATGAACGCGATCCTCAAGGGTACAGATAAGACTAGCAGGAGTCCGTCTCTAACTGTTTATCTACGTTATTCAGCCAGAATGCTTCCCTGCTACACCCACAATGCATCACAGGGAGAGAACAACCCAACAGCAACTACAGCTCACTGTTCACAGGGTGAGCTATCGGGCCAGTGATCCTACTCTAGGTCTGTAATGTACACACACACACACACACACACACACACACACACACGAGTCTCAATGTGTGCTATTGCCCATCACACACCAGTACAATCAGCATAGATCCAAGCACAGTGCCCAATTGGGGCTTCTGTGTTTCAGCCCTAGGGCCTTTGTATTAAACATGAACCTAACTACTATAGCCCGCAACATAGCCTGTGACTTATAGGGCCATCATGAAAACAGAAGTGCAGTTAACTTAATTCTACTAGAGGGTAATAAAAAAGTACACCTCGTTACAACCAAACACAAGTGCAACCACACCTGATGTGGGCCAACATCCCTGACATCCTCCCTGCATGCCTTTGTAGTAGGGTTGTCCCCAACATTTTTTTTATTGGTAATAGGTAACAATCCTTTAACAATCCGATATATATATATATATACAATTTTTTATATATTGCATTCAGAAAGTATTCACAACCTTTGCCTTGTCCACATTGATAAAATTTAGTTTTTTGCTCATCAATCCACACACTTCCCCATAATGACAAAGTAAAAACAGGTTTTTGGAATATTTGGCAAATTTATGAAAAATAAAAACTGAAATATCACATTTACATAAGTATTCAGACCCTTTACTCAGAACTTTGTTGAAGCACCTTTGGCAGCAATTACAGCCTCAAGACCCTACAAGCATGGAACACCTGTATTTGGGGAGTTTCTGCCATTCTTCTCTGCAGATCCTCCCAAGCTCTGTTAGGTTGGATGGGGAGCGTCACTGCACAGCTATGTTCAGGTCTCTCCAGAGAGGTTAGATCGGGTTGAAGTCCAAGCTCTGGCTGGGCCACTCAAGGACATTCAGAGACTTGTCCCAAAGCCACTCCTGCTTTGTCTTGGCTGTGTGCTTAGGGTTGTTGTCCTGTTGGCCCAGTCTGATGTCCTCAGCACTCGGGCGCAGGTTTTCATCAAGGATTTCTCTGTACTTTGCTCTTGATCCTGACTTGTCCCTGCTAATGAAAAAAATACCCACAGCATGATGCTGGCACCACCATGCTTCACCATAGGGATGGTGCCAGGTTTCCTCCAAACGTGATGCTTGGCATTCAGGCCAAAGAGTTCAGTCTTGGTTTCATCAGACCAGAGAATCTTGTTTCTTGTGGTCTGAGTCCTTTAGGTGCCTTTTGGCAAACTTCAAGCGGGCTGTCATGTGACTTTTACTGAGGAGTGGTTTCTGTCTGACCACTCTACCATAAAGGTCTGATTGGTGGAGTGCTGCAGAGATGGTTGTCCTTCTGGGAGGTTCTCACAATCTCCAAAGAGGAACTCTGGAGCTCTGTTAGAGTGACCATCGGGTTCTTGTTCATTTCCCTGACCAAGGCCCTTCTCCGCCGATTGCCCAGTTTGTCTTCGTGGTTCTAAACTTCTTCCATTTAAGAATGATGGAGGCCACTGTGTTCTTGGGGACCTTCAATGCTGCAGAAATGTTTTGGTACCCTTCCCCAGATCTGTGCCTTGACACAATCCTGTCTCGAACCTCTATGGACAATTCCATTGGCCTCATGGCTTGGTTTTTACTCTGACATGCACTGTCAACTGTGGGACGTTATATAGATAATCAATTGAATGTACCACAGGTGGACTCCAATCAAGTTGTAGAAACATCTCAAGGATGATCAATGGAAACAGGATGCTCCTGACCTCAATTCATAGTCTCATAGCAAAGGGTCTGAATACTTATGTAATTAAGGTATGGGGTTTTATATTTTTAAACATTTGCAAACATTTAAAAAAAAACTGTTTTTGCTTTGTCATTATGGGGTATTGTGTGTAGATTGATGAGGAAAAACTGGAACAAAAACTGTAACAAAACGTGGAAAAAGTCTAGGGTTCTGAATACTTTCCGAATGCACTGTAGAAATTAACGGTACATTTACTACTGGTGATATACGTATGTATTGGGGAATTGATATACACTAACAATCAAATGCAAACAATTCACACAGTGAAACAATGAATATGCACAAATTGGCAGGAGAGAGCGCATTCTGGAGAGAGAAGTGCATTGTGCATCTGGGTGCATGGTCAATCCGACGTCTGCATTGGCCATGTTGCATTTATGGCCTCAAGGGCATACTTATTGCGCTTTGTGGAGCAGTGCAGAGCTGCTGGCAAGGAAGTGAGTTTGTGTTTTCATCAGGAGGTACCGCCCCCACCTACCATCAACCAATCATGTCAATGCGGAGCTGTACATAGCCCTCCGCATTGTTACAACATTTGGGAGACGGATGGTGGTGCCGTACTGAGCTTGATTTGGCCTCAGCATGCCTCTGGAGGCTCCACAATGGCTTCACATCCTCCATATGAAGCCTCTGACCACATTTTCGGATGAAGCATAAATTGGCTTTTAGTCTAGGCCTCCGCAATGGATTAGTTCACTGAGATGGGTGCAACATTTTTTTTTTTTTAAATAAATATATATATATATATATATATATATATATTTGTTACTGCTCGACTAAAACAATTTCAGTCGACCAACAGGCTAACGACCAAACAAACGACCAGTCGACTTATTGGGGTAAGCCCTACTCTGTAGGCTTACACAGATATACAAGAAGAAACCCATTAAGGAGTGAATAATGCTTATCAAGTCTGTGTTTTGTGTTGGTGTGTGACATCATGGAGGGGGACTGTGATTACATCTGCTCTCCAACAATGTTGCCGGCAGATACACAGGTACAACTGTAGTCACAAGCAACACACACAGGAAATAGTGGCTCTTAACAGAGAGGAACCTGGGAGTTCAATCAGGAAGCGTGTCTCAGCAAGGGTATTACGACCGACGGTAACTCACTCACTCCCAACGTTCACCTTTTGATTGGATAGGAAGTCATTGAGAGCTTGAGAGAGGCCTCAGCCCCTAAACAACAGCAAAGCCATTCCTCACTGTCTTCTCCTTAAAGGTTGTTAGCAGCACTGACTTACCTGAAAGAAAAGACAAAAAACAGGAAGTGGAATTAGGTGGTGAAGATCACACAGTCATATATTATTAGTGTGATTTGAACCAAATTGTTCAACACCATGTTTTCCATTTACTTCTAAAAGGCAAAGAACCCTACAGAAGCATTAGCACTGCACCTGTCCATAAAGTGTCTAATTACTTTTGACAAATACTTTCTCACTTCTCCCGATATCACATTACACAAAAGGTAGTGGAAGCAACACAGAACCGTCGTTGACAACCGGTCTCCATTTGTGGCCTATTTAGTTTCAGATATCGCTGTTGAAGGTCTACAAATGCTCAGAGAACATCAATGATCTGTCAAATCACCTTGGAGTCTGGAGGAGAATTAAAAATGAACTTGATTATCATTGTAAATAGCAATAAGTGTTTTGGACACTATAAGGGTATAGTTTAGTAACGTTGAGGTTTTTCCTATGACACTTTAGGTGAAAAAGCGTTGGCGTGTCAAACTGATTTGAATCTAGTCAGATATGAAATAATTCCAGACACTTTCTATTATCCCTCATAGAAACAGCAAACAGAGCATTCATTTCACAGTTCATATTCCAAATAGCCTTTCTTTACAGGGTATGGCATACTTTGTCATCTTAGAGACAGACCCATTACCTTCCTTGAGGGGCCACATGCACTGTTAATCAAAATGTATTAGGCCCATTCATTGTATTTTATATACCTATCTATCATGTAAGTGAAAGGACTGTATTTGTCATTTTGCCAAAAGCTGACAACTGAAGAATGATGCTAAGCATCTAGTCCCACAACGTCAAAATATATGAAGTTACTTAGTAAACAATTATTCAAATTAATTCTACAAGTTAAAAAGTCAACCTAACCTGAAACCTATTCATGTTCAGAATCAAAAATTGTACTGAATAATTGACCAGAAGCAGTCAAATGACATTGTATTCAGGCAGTTACTCTTAATGAAAGAGCTCGGTCTGTAGAAATGTACAAATCTGTCTGACAGTAATACTTTCCATCATATTTCTTTAACAAAGATCCCTTGGGTGCTATGTAGAGCTTAAGAGCAAGTAGGGACGGCTCGGTGCCACATTTGATTGAAGTGGTACATGAATATATTTGCCACAGAAAGTACAGTTTCAGCAGAAGATGACTTTCCCCTCATAAACGGTCAGTGCCGCCACATAAAAAGAGCCTACTAGTCCAATTTGCATTTAGAGTGAAGCTCCGTCCACGTTTCTTTGGCAAAAAACACAGCATAAAGTAATTTACTCCTGACTGCTTTGACTAAGGGGTCATGAACAGGTCCAGAGGGTTTTAGTGGAGTGACACGAGGTCAGCCTTGTACAACTAAATTGCTGTCAAGCATGCCAACAGAAGTGGCATGGATGAAACATTTTTCACCTCCCACTCTCAAGGTAATTACACATCATTAATGGCTAGAGTGCTTAAAATCTTGAAAAGATGAAAGTGTTTCGGCGAGAATGAGACAGACACATCTTTGACAAATATATGCATCAGGGTGAAAAATAAAACGAAAGGTATTTTTTGTTCTGTGAGTTACTCTGTCCAGTCTTTATACATCATGGTATTCAAATGGATAACCCCCAAAATACAGATGCACAATTGAGAGCATCCTGTCAGGCCGTATCAGGGTGGTGCGGTCTGCCCAACGCATCACCGGGGGCTATCTGCCCCCCAGGACACCTACAGCACCTGATGTCACAGGAAGGCCAAAAAGATCACCAAGGACAACAACCACCCCTGCATTGGCCTGTTCACCCCACTATCATCCAGAAGGCTGGGTCAGTACAGGTGCATCAAAGCTGGGACCGAGAGAATGAAAAACAGCTTCTATCTTAAAGCCATCCAACTGTTAGATAGCCATCACTTCCACCCAGTTACGCAACCCTGCACCTACAGTTTACATACTACTTTACTCATCTCATATGTATATACTGTATTATATTCTACTGTATTTTAGTCAATGCCACTCAGACAGCGCTCAATCTAATATTTATATATCTTAATTCCATTCTTATACTTTTAGATTTGTATTGTTGTGAATCATTTTTAGACAATACTTCACTGTTGGAACTAGGAAAACAAGCATTTCGCTACACCCGCAAAAACATCTGCTAAATGTGTATATGTGACCAATACATTTTTTATTGAGGTGGTATAAAAACACTGATAAAAACCACTGGATTATCTGAGAGCGCTGAGAGGGATGCTGGAGAAAACTATTTTGTTTACTCATTAGTGAAAGAGGTTCCACTCCCCACTGCTGTCAACTGTTCAGAGATATCAATTTGCTGATCAGTATACAATTAAGAGCTCCTCGAGGCTTATTAACAGCTCCTAGAGGCGTAATTAATTGGGAGGGGAATCAGTCCACAGAGACAAGACCTGAGAGACACTTTTTTGATGAATGACGTTTAACTGCAAAGAACAAGGGCACGCCATTTTGAATACAAATAACAATCAGACAATGGGAATAGAAGAATGTGCATTTACAAAGAATATCCAGAACAATTCTCTCTTTTACTTTTAGACCAAGTCCAAACGTCCTTTCTTCGTTCAACAAAACCATACAGAAAAAAATCGGAACTTTCAACTTATTTTGGAACAATCATCTGTTATTAAGTCACTAAGCTGGCATCCCATATACTGTGTAAAGTCTTTGTTCATGACCATGAGGGTGCTGTACTAGAATGATATTCTTATCAGACAGAGCCAGTCCCTCTCTTTCTTCACCTTTTTCCCAACCCAGGTTAAGCGCTACAGCGGTTAAAGCTAATCTTAGACCAGTGTGTAGGGAAACATTCTCTCAGAAATATTTGTGAATCTGGGCATATGTGTCCCACATCTCTCTGACCAGCCATCAGTGTGCTTTAGCCCAGCCTTTTGAAGCAGCCCAACACATTTGCTGCTATCTGATCCATGTTATCATCCTATCCTCCTGTTTTCATCTCTGTCACACCTTTGCAGACATCACAGGGATTTTATGGTGAAACATCAAACCTGAAGGGATGGAGTGAGCTGTAACCGCATTTCATGGTGCATCGATTCCAAAAGTGGGACAAAGGCAATGCCTTTGGTATGAAGGTATTGTGATATCTGATATAGACTACAATAATATGGCTCACTTTACCAATGTACGACCAAGACCTAAAGAAACGTTCCATGTACAGTGGGGCAAAAAGTATTTAGTCAGCCACCAATTGTGCAAGTTCTCCCACTTAAAAAGATGAGAGAGGCCTGTAATTTTCATCATAGGTACACTTCAACTATGACAGGCAAAATTAGAAAAAATCACATTGTAGGATTTTTTATGAATTTATTTGCAAATTATGGTGGAAAATAAGTATTTGGTCAATAACAAAAGTTTATCTCAATACTTTGTTATATACCCTTTGTTGGCAATGACAGAGGTCAAACGTTTTCTGTAAGTCTTCAAGGTTTTCACACGCTGTTGCTGGTATTTTGGCCCATTCCTCCATGCAGATCTCCTCTAGAGCAGTGATGTTTTGGGGCTGTTGCTGGGCAACACAGACTTACAACTCCCTCCAAAGATTTTCTATGGGGTTGAGATCTGGAGACTGACTAGGCCACTCCAGGACCTTAAAATGCTTCTTACTAAGCCACTCCTTCGTTGCCCGGGCGGTATGTTTAGGATCATTGTCATGCTGAAAGACCCAGCCACGTTTCATCTTCAATGCCCTTGCTGATGGAAGGAGGTTTTCACTCAAAATCTCACGATACATGGCCCCATTCATTCTTTCCTTTACATGGATCAGTCGTCCTGGTCCCTTTGCAGAAAAACAGCCCCAAAGCATGATGTTTCCACCCCCATGCTTCACAGTGGGTATGGTGTTATTTTGATGCAACTCAGCATTCTTTGTCCTCCAAACACGGCGTGTTGAGTTTTTACCAAAAAGTTATATTTTGGTTTCATCTGACAATATGACATTCTCCCAATCTTCTTCTGGATCATCCAAATGCTCTCTAGCAAACTTCAGATGGGCCTGGACATGTACTGGCTTAAGCAGGGGGACACGTATGGCACTGCAGGATTTGAGTCCCTGGCGGCGTAGTGTGTTACTGATGGTAGGCTTTGTTACTTTGGTCCCAGCTCTCTGCAGGTCATTCACTAGGTCCCCCCGTGTGGTTCTGGGATTTTTGCTCACCGCTCTTGTGATAATTGTGACCCCACGGGGTGAGATCTTGCGTGGAGCCCCAGATCGAAGGAGATTATCAGTGGTCTTGTATGTTTTCCATTTCCTAATAATTGCTCCCACAGTTGATTTCTTCAAACCAAGCTGCTTACCTATTGCAGAGTCAGTCTTCCCAGCCTGGTGCAGGTCTACAATTTTGTTTCTGGTGTCCTTTGACAGCTCTTTGGTCTTGGCCATAGTGGAGTTTGGAGTCTGACTGTTTGAGGTTGTGGACAGGTGTCTTTTATACTGATAACAAGTTCAAAAAGGTGCCATTAATACAGGTAACGAGTGGAGGATAGAGGAGCCTCTTAAAGAATTAGTTACAGGTCTGTGAGAGCCAGAAATCTTGCTTGTTTGTAGGTGACCAAATACTTATTTTCCACCATAATTTGCAAATAAATTCATTAAAAATCCTACAATGTGATTTTCTGGATTTTTTTCCTCTCATTTTGTCCGTCATAGTTGAAGTGTACCTATGATGAATATTACAGGCCTCTCTCATATTTTTAAGTGAGAGAACTTGCACAATTGGTGGCTGACTAAATACTTTTTTGCCCCACTGTAAGAATTATTCCAAACTAGCAGACAGTAGCTGGATTTCCAATCAAACCTGCCATTGTTAGTTTACAAATGACTATCTGCACACGGATCCAAAATTAAAGCATCTACATGTATCTGTGAGGGAAATCTAGGCTTAGATTTTGTAACCATGGTTAAAAAAGCTACCTTTCATCAAAACGTAAATAAAAATCTGCATGAGGTCTCTTGCATTCAAGGAATCCTCCTCTAGCATTACGCACAAGGGCTTCGGTCTGTGCTGCAGTGCCAAGCAACAAGCTGGTGGATTATGTCATGCTGACTAACAAGTGGATTGCATATCCAGAAGATATAGACCATCTGCTTCATCGCATCCTTTCAGGATTCAATATCGTTGTTATTTTTGAGGCCCACCAGATTTTCACTCACATATATTGGAATAAAATAATTATTGTAACAACAGAAGGTTGAGAAATGTGCAGTGCATCTCCTTCAATGTTTCAGTACCACACACTTGGGCCTAACTAGACGCTGTCAAATGCAGTTAAAAACAGAAAGCTCCTCCATGCTACTGGAAAGGGGTAATTATAATAACAGTCACCGATAACAACAGGAGAGGAGATAGCAGGACAGGGGTATTTTTAATTATGTTTTTATTTGGTGGTTTCTCCATGGCAAATACCTTTTTATTCAGAGTCTGTATTTCAAATTGAGTGTGGAAAGTTGACAAAGGATGTCCTAATAAATATGGCTACACCCAAATAAAATGATTGGTAAAGTAAGTACGAAGGCACAGTGATGCCGAAACTTTGGTGATTTTCCCAATAAATTACTAGGAGTTCATATATGGAGTGCGTGACTCTATTTTTATAGCTTATGGTAAAGTAAGTATGACAAGATTGCGTAATAAATGCATATCCCTTAGAGCAAGGCATATCATTAACTGTGGAAAGGGGCTAATCAGCCATTCTCCAAGAGAGCTTACAAGAAAGAAAGACAAAACAGAGACAAAAGGCATGCCTCTTGACTCAGTAGAGCGATAGTGTAGGCCTTTATATCACATAACATTTTATAGGTCACATACACATGGTTAGCAGATGTTATTGTGAGTGTAGCGAAATGCTTATGTTTCAGGATTCGACAGTGCAGCAGTATCTAACAGGTAATATCCAACAATGTCACGACTTCCTCCGAAGTCGGTCCCTCTCCTTGTTCGGGCGACATTCGGCGGTCAACGTCACCGGTCTTCTAGCCATCGCCGATCCACCTTTCCTTTTCCAGATGTTTGTGTGTCACCATTTCTGAGTTTTCCCAGCATTTCCAGCATAAGGCGCTCGTCGATTCAGGCACGGCTGGGAATTTTATAGATAACTCGTTCACCCATAGTTTAGGGATCCCCATTGTTCCCGTGGCTGTGCCTTTCCCCGTTCACACCTTAGATAGTCAACCATTGGGGTCAGGGTGGATCAGGGAGGCCACAGCTCCTCTGGGCATGGTGACGCAGGGGGGTCACAAGGAGAGAATTTGTTTCTTCCTTATTGACTCTCCTGCGTTTCCCGTGGTGCTAGGCCTACCCTGATTAGTTTGCCATGACCCCACTGTTTCTTGGCCACAGAAGGCTCTCACGGGGTGGTCGCAAGTGTACTCGGGGAGGGGTTTAGGGGGGTGCTACTACGGTGGAGAGTCCAGACCAGGTCTCCACCGTGCACATTCCCCCTGAATTTGCCAATTTTAATGTCTTGAGATTTTGCTTCAAAATATCGACATAATTTTCCGGCCTCAGGATGACATCTATTTTGTGAAGTGCACCAGTCCCTGCTGCAGCATAGCACCCCCACAACATGATACTGCCACCCCCATGCTTCAAGATTGGGATGGTGTTCTTCGGCTTGCAAGCCTCCCCCTTTTCCCTCCAAACATAACGATGGTCATTATGGCCAAACAGTTCTATTTTTGTTTCATCAGACCAGAAGGACATTTATCCAAAAAGCATGATCTTTGTCCCCATGTGCAGTTTCAAACCGTAGTCTGGCTTTTTTATGGTGGTTTTGGAGCAGTGGCTTCTTCCTTGCTGAGGGGCCATTCAGGTTATGTCGATATAGGACTTGTTTTACTGTGGATATAGATACTTTTGTACCTGTTTCCTCCTGCATCTTCACAAGGTCCATTGCTGTTGTTCTGGGATTAATTTGCACTTTTTACAACAAAGTACATTCATCTCTAGGAGACAGAATGCGTCTCCTTCCTGAGCAGTACAGCTGCGTGGTCCCATACTGTTTATAATTGCTTACTATTGTTTGTACAGATGAACGTGGTACCTTCAGTCATTTGGAAATTGCTCCCAAAGATGAACCAGAATTGTGAAGGCCTACAATTTTTTTTCTGGGGTCTTGGCTGATTTATTTTGATTTTCCCATGATGTCAAGCAAAGAGGCACTGAGTTTGAAGGTAGGCCTTGAAATACATCCACAGGTACACCTCCAATTGACTCAAATTATGTCAATTAGCCTATCAGAAGATTCTAAAGCCATGACATAATTTTCTGGAATTTTCCAAGCTGTATAAAGGCACAGTCAACTTAGTGTAAGTAAACTTCTGACCCACTAGAATTATGATACCGTGAATTATAAGTGAAATTGTTGGAAAAATTACTTGTGTCATGCAAAAAGCTGATGTCCTAACCGACTGGCCAAAACTGTAGTTTGTTAACAAGAAATTTGTGGAGTGGTTGACAAACTAGTTTTAATGACTCCAAACTAAGTGTATGTACACTTCCGACTTCAACTGTATACATATGAGATGAGTAATGCGAGATATGTAAACATTCTTAAAGTGACAACACCTCCTTTGGCCGCCTTTCCTTCCAGTTCTCTGCTGCCAGTGACTGGAACGAATTGCAAAAATCGCTGAAGCTGGAGACTTATATTTCCCACACTAACTTTAAACATCAGCTATCTGAGCAGGTAACCAATCGCTGCAGCTGTACATAGTACATCTGTATATAGCCCACCCATTCTACCTACCTCATCCCCATATTGTTTTTATTTACTTTTCTGCTCTTTTGCACACCAGTATCTCTACAGTATCTCTACAGTACCTAGTTCTATTACGGTGACCGTATTACCGCCACAACAGCGGTCAGGAGTCATGACGGCAGTCAAATTCCATGTGACTATTTAGTCACAGCAATTAGGCTTTTCCAAGATCTGATGCTGCTGATGGTCATTACTAGCCTACCTTTATAATAAAAGCAATACATTCATTTATGGTCACTTTTGAGAATAGTGTTTTCCTGCTGATGGAACATTCACGCTTATAGCCTACTGCTGTGTGCGCATTACTGCGCTTATAATGTTAAGAAATAGCCTACTAGTTTATCAACATTTTAAGCTAAACTTTCTCATTTCTTGCATCAGGCTCATTGCTTAAATATTTGTTATTTTTTAATATGTAAGTGGTGGTATTCATTTGGGATCTATCGCATCCCACAACTGTCCCAGACTATTTTTGGAATATTTATTTATTGCACAGAATAGAAAAGGTAAACGTTTGTACTATAGGGGAAAGTAGATTGACATAGGCTAGTGCTTTTGTTGTTTGTTAGGCCTACCTATGTGGACAGTTCTTCCAATATCTTCAATAGGCCCCTCGGAATTGGATAAGGACGAGTGCAGTTGCGTCCACAATGTGTATGTCTTCACTTGTAGTCTGTGAGAACGAACCGATCACGTGACAGAGCCATGTGAGAAAGAGATGTTTTGACACGCAGCCGGGAGAAGGGAATTATAATTATTGTATTTGTACTCAGCACAAGGGCAAAACAGCCATTGGACGCAAAAGGCATAGATTTTTTAAGGGTGCATTGTGGCCACACAAAGGGGATGCAGCCAGGAAATTTGAGGCCTTATCAAGTGCTTGTCAAATTGTGAATGAGAGACTGATTAAGTGTGTACAGCCTGCACAAAAAAAACAATGCAGAGCTCAGGCATTTCATGCACGGTTTTTTCAAATCATTATTAGAGTCGCATCATGCAGCCTTAGAATAAATATAAAATCAAAACATATAGTTGAACATTTGCATCACAACTAAAGTTACATAAATAACTATAAATGAAGCATATAGGAGTACCTGTTTCTTTGTTAACCGCTCAACACAGAATAGCCGCATGTGTTCACTACCTCATATCGTTTGGAGAAAATAAAATGTATATTTTATTCAGCTAGGTTCAATTATATTCATCATACTATAAAATAATGCAACGGAATTCTAAGCAAATCTTGTCTGCTAAATGAACTAGTGTAGTCCAAAACCATATGGCATAGCCAGATCAGGGCCTAACAAAGACAACTCAGAGTATGCTATTCTGTTCTTCTGAAATAGACTACATTTTCTTCATATCATGTTTCTTGGACCGGTCTAAAATAAATCATGGATTTATTGTGAAGGTGTCGGCTATATTACATGGACTTATTCAACTTTTTCAAATGTAGATGTTCCAACGGTCTGCATCAGTGGCTTGTAAGCTATGGAGATGCATAAATGTGTTTATGTTAAATGTGTTTATGTTATTTGCTTGATAATCACCGGCTGACAAAATGTCTTAACCGCCACAGCCCTATACATACCATGTGTTTTTTTTTCCTGGTGAGGCTTTTTTCCGTAGCAAATATTTTGTTACTTGTTCAATTTCATGTGACTTGCAAGACAGAAGAAATCAATGTTAGTTCAAACTTATTAGTAACCATTGCTGACAGCCCCTGTGTTCTTGAAAAATAGTTGCCGCACAATAGTTGGGCCTAAACCATTTGTGAGCCCCACAGTGTAGGTTTATCTCCAACTCACTGCTCAGATGCAGTATCTGTGCTGCTAGGGGCTTTCCCCAGGGGACCCCTTGGAGCCTGGGAGGGTTTATACACCAACACAACTGACAAGATAGTAGTACAAAGCCTTCTGCCTCAACTTAACAACAATGCTCACATTCCTGTATCATTCACAACAGTAATTTGGTTACAAACTTTTGGTCACAATACTTTGATGTCTACATGGAAGGGTTATTCTCAGTATATTTGGCAATTCAGTTTGTATTTGTTCTTTAGACATGCCATCTTCTGATAACCCACCATCAGGGATATAGACATAGCTTTTCAGTTTAACTCGTTGTTCTATTAGCTTCATGTCTCACTCTGTGCAAACGAGTGACCAGGGATCTGCGTAAGATAAGGAAGGCATCAATGACTCAATGTACTCTATCTATTAAATATAACCGAGGGGCTGCAATATCCTGTCTCTAATGTACTTCACATAACGTGCCTTTGGAAACTGACTAATTGACTTGAGCACGTTTTATTATGTTTATAACTATATAAGTGGCCTAGCAGTAATGATTAATGTGTTATGGGTTAGATGGAATGATCTATGTGCAAATGTATTTGTGCACGGAGGCAAAGTACATAGGGGGCCTGTCTCTGAGACAAAATGTTTCCAACGGGTGAGATAGGAGGCATATGATAGAGCTAACACTATAGATGGTGAACTATTACCCTATAACACTGTCTTATAGCTTCAGTGTTTTATATCATTATATTCACTAGAGTATGAATGGGTGGATTATTCTCAAATATCTCTTTGTGTATGAGTCTGGATAATTAACAATAAACTGAGGCAAGGTGTAAGTATGTTTACTCCCTACTGATAAGAAGACCGGGAGATGTGTGGAGGAGTACCAGAGGTTCTGGACTCGGGCTGGGATGATCACACTACCTGCTTAGTCACAGAGATTCATTGCACATCCTAGACTCAGGAGGGGGGAGGGCTTGTCTGGGAAAATAGAGGGCGAAGTGAGGATGACATCACGTGGGAACGCCTCTTGTAAAACCTGCAGCCTGAGGAGGAAGTCTCGTTACAAGCATGAGGAGGTCTATGGAGCATTCGTTTTTGTGGACCTCAGCAGAACATAATCCCAAAGATACAGCCAGGTTAAGGGAGTGGGAATCATCATGTTATCAAACTTCGGTTTTTACCATACACAATTACGCTTCGCTTAACGCATTACTAATACCTGTCATATTTTGTGTTTTCTTTTTCTGTTCAAGTTTTTCTGCTATCCCTCTCTTAGGGACCCAAAGGATGAAAATAAAGTGAAAGGTTCCAGCTGAAATGTCAGTATCAGCTCAATAAAAGGAGTGTGCATAGTGTGATTTTAAGTCAGGGCCCATAAGTCTCAGAGGTGTAAACATACAAATCAACTGAGAATAATTATCATGTTTTATCTTCTGTTCATTTGTAAGTCATTTCAAAGTATTTGTACTGTTCAACAGTATGGAGTTGCTACAATAAAAGGAGGGACAGTTGGGTTCTAGCTTTAAATATACTTATTAATGTTACCATACTAGAATTTATTGATTACTTTACATGTATAAGGAATATATGTTGAGGGCAATGGAGGGTGGATAAGAACTAGGTGTATGGAAAGTTTACATTCTGCCAAAACATGATATTGTTAAATCTCATGGCTCCTAAGGAGGGAGGCAAAAGGGCAACAGTCACTGATAAAGTAGGAGAGTCGTGGATTAGGGAGGAGTGAGGAATTCGGCCAGGGGTCAGGTCAGATGAAGTGAAAAGGAACAGTCCTATCCCACACACATATACTTCCATGCCCACAAAGGTTCTAGCATGAGGCAGGGCCAGGACTACACCAGTGAGAGGAACCAATTAAGTTCCTGACTAGCAACAGAGATGCATGGCCTGTCTAGATGTGCAAGCACTTGACTTTGCCTAGTAGGAGATTATAAAGATATGTGCTTGTGTAAATGTGTCTTTGTCTTTGCAGCTGCATGACCCAGTGGCTGAATAAACTTGGTTTGAGCTTTTTCTAGATGTCCGTGAGTTTTTACTCTGTTTGTTCAGAACCTAACAGTGCCTTTGAGTCATGCAATTTTCATTATTACAATCCCAACCGCAACTAGAAAACAGGAAGACGTATGAAAAGTACTCGTGACAGAAAAAGCTCACAGTGTTTATTCAATGATCGATTCCTACAAGTAATTATATTTGACAAACAACAACACTGAAGGTTAAAGCATTCACCTTAGTGCGCGCACACACACACACACACACACACACACACACACACACACACGGTTATGAAATAAGTTATAACTGCGAATGTAATTTAGGAAATAATGGAATAAATCATCCATTTCAAAAACAGGAAAACACCACCAGTAGATTTCTCCAGATTCATTGATTTTAATGAGAGGAAAAGGATACCTCCTTCAGAAAAAGAGAAAGGAGAAAGAGGGCGAGGAAAGGACCCTACGAATTTATATTCAAGTGCAGGCCTCAGAACACCAATTTAGAAGCACTCAGCAGGTTGAAAAATATCAAGGTGTACGCCAAACGGAAAATGACAACTAATGCAGAACAGAAATATGGTTTTTATGTGCCCTAACTGCTGGGAATCTCCCCTTGACTTGTGAAAGACAATAACCTAAACCATGTCCTGGTTCATTTTTCTAGACCTGCATTAAATATACATTCACAGTGTCAGGGTCCCCAAGCTGCAGACCCCACACAGACACTGATTGATATGGGATTTTGTTGGGCACGCGCCTATTACAATCTACAGTGGTGGCACGCACAGGTTCACAAACAGTATTCAAAAAAATACATTACATCAAATATGACTCTTGAAATGTCAGCTCAAGTGTCAAATCAACATAAGCGGATTCCACAAAGGCACTCAACTGTATAACATCAACGGTAGCTGTCAGAAAAATCACAAATGACAAAAACCATGTCAAACACACAGATAACACAGATCATTTTGCAAAACAGATGGTAAGTGTGTCATTATATTCACATTCTAAAAAAGAACAAGACAAAGTAATAAGAAAGAAAATCATTTTGGCTACACATCTTGAGACCCCCCACGTTTGACGGAATTAACTTCCCTCGGAGCCTCACTTTTTATACTAGGCTAATGAGCGATGTGTATGTGTAAAAGGCCCATTATATTATTACTCAGACAACACGTTAGGATCAGAGAAGAACCACAAGGTTTGTTTAAGACCTCATTACAATGAAGAGAGCAAACCGTGTCATACCGCTGGTAATCTTTTGCGTATTTACAATGCCCTCTTCTCTAATTACCCATCTCCACCCCTGGATGTGGAGCTAAAGCACTGCAGGAACTATGTGGAATTACCTCTAGATCTATCATCATGATCAACGTGCACCCACTTTCACACTTTCATCACCAGCAGCAAAATGTAAAATTAGATGAATAAAATGAATTGGCAATATGTGTGTAACTACATGCGGTCTGTGCCGTATAGTGTCTGAAGATTAGTCCAGAGAGTTATCCGCTGGTAGAATTGAACTGTAAAAGCTCATAGAGTATGTCTAAATATATGTAATCCAACAGAGCTCTGGGGTAGCCATATTATTATAGTGAGATCGAAGAAAGCTTGAGCGTACACGAAGATGAGACCACGGTTCAGCAAAGTAGGTGTATGTCGCGCAACACTAGTTCACAGGAGAGGCATTTGAATGTAAACATGTATTTTTGTTATCAAAATGCATTTTTAGATTGTCAGAAATGCCTTCTGGAACATGTGAAATTTCATGTGCCATAAAAACAAACTTGTATACCATCTGTAAATACTAATACATTTTTCAATTACGAGCGTAGTTGGTTTAGGCACGGAAAAAGTTTGGATTGGTTTGCCATGCAGGCCGCTTCTGTCTATAACATGAGCTACTCGGTATGTGTAGCTAATCCTTTCTAACGCAGCTTTTTTGAAAGCAGCTTTCCACTTTCTGTAGGACTGAGTTTTGAAATCAGTGGAATGTCCGGTGGAAGCAGAGTATGATAGCTAAGGAGATTGACAAAACTCTGCCGTTTGATTGCAAATATGTGTAGGGAGTCGAAAAGAGAACACAGAAGGCTGTTGTATAGAACATCTGTCTCCGGATTACATTTTCAAACTAAGGGCAACCTTGGCATCCGTGTGACAGAGAGGGAGAAACATTCATCCATGTATTCGGGGAAGAGAGTCTAGCTAACTACATTTTCAGATATTATACAGTACATTTCTAATTTTGTCAGAAAGCCGTTTTTCAATCC
This sequence comes from Oncorhynchus mykiss, assembly GCF_013265735.2. Lineage (NCBI taxonomy): Eukaryota > Metazoa > Chordata > Actinopteri > Salmoniformes > Salmonidae > Oncorhynchus > Oncorhynchus mykiss. The sequence continues at coordinate 8,989,126 of NC_048588.1, read as the reverse complement.
AAGTTAAAGCTTACCGTTAGCTAGCTAGCTAATGTTAGCTGGCTGGCTCACTTGCTAACATTATGGGCATTATCTGTGAACTAATATTATTCGTATCTCAAAGCCATTTGTATTGCTAGTTATAGCCTAATGTTAGCTAGCAAGCTAACATTGAACCTAGTTGGTTAGTTTTAGCTACCAGCAGATTCATGCAGGGTAGTAACGTTATGAGTTGGGATTGGGATTATGGTGCATGACAAAGCTAGATGTCCTAACCGACTTGCCAAAATGATAGTTTGTTAACAAGACATTTGTGGAGTTGTTGAAAAACTAATTTTAATGTCTCCAACCTAAGTGTATGTAAACTTCCGACTTCAACTGTATGATTTTCTAGCTCTGATTCTCTACTTTTATCCAATGTTTAAAAAAAAAACATTTCAAATGTTGCTACATAAGACCGACTCGAGCCGACCAATCACACTTGTCATTAACAAAACAGTCTGAATAAGCTTGTGTGTGTATTGAAGGATAACAAGGAACTTTTAATTATCTAGAAAAATGTTCACAAATCCGCTACCAAGTATCAACCCAGACGTGACTGAATATAATAGTCCACAATGATTAACAAAGACATCTTAGACGTATCGCACTGAAAACGAATACTTAGAAAGTACATTACCCAAATGACCTACAACCCTTGCCATAACTCACCAGAGCCCATGGTAAAAATCAAATAGAAACAAGTCATAGCAATAATCTGTGCCAGATGCAGAAACTACAAAGATTCTTGGTGGCATGGTTTTCCCCACTCTCCTTGTGACTAAAAATATTAAAAGGTGTCCTTTCCTCATGAATAAATGTTTCACCAAACTGTCAAAACATTTCCTCCCCACAAAATTTGTAATTTCTGTTTTTGAAATCCACTTTATAATTCTAAAACCTATTTCCATACAGTCAAGAATGAACAGTGCGTGTTGCTGAATGTGTCATTTCTGTGACACTGATGTGTTTTGGTCTACTCAGTGGCATCACATGAAGGCCCCCAGTATGTGTGTGTATATATATATATATATATATATATATAGAGAGAGAGAGAGAGATAGAGAGAGAGAGATGCATGCAATGTAGAATGTAGAAGGCTAATAACCCTTCATCTAATGAATACCCTATGTGAGTGATCAATCTGCATGAGTTACACACATTTCCAAAACTATTTTGTCTTTTTCTAATCTGGTGATTGAAATAAAGCCATGTTTCTAACCTCAACCAGGTTTCAGGTGTGGCCTGACAGGGACTGGCTGTGAGCCATCATTTGCCAACCACCCATATTTACATACCAACGTAAAATAATTCACTAGCACTTTATTTGTACAGTACAGCCTAATGTAGATTACATTAGTGGATATGGTTAAATGGCTAGGTAATTACATGGGAATTATTGCTCATATCTCAAATGTTCTATTACATTAGCCTTTATTACCTTCCATTAGAGAAGGCAAACACTCCCATTGTGACTGTGGCTTGAAGGTCGCTGAGCTACAGTAGCAAAGGCCAAACAACAACAAAAGACGGTAAAAATAATAAATCCGCTCCAAGTGAATTTCCATTTTGGAAATCTGTTCCCAAGTATTCCCACTCATAATAAAGAGACATGTGATCATATACAAATGTATGCCAGGTTTGAAATGATTATGTTTTAGTCAAATATTATATCTGTTTAGGATTCTTGCAGTCAATTTTCAGTCTACAAACTATAAGTAATTATGTTAAGCCCCCCCCCCCCCCCCCCCCCCCGACCATCCGTTTGTCATATTACAACAACAAAGATGTCATTTCAAACAACGGACACTGTTTTTGTCCCTCAGACATCATCGCACACGTGATAGAGCAGCAGAGTATGTACTACGATGAAGGGTGGCCCTCTGCCCCATTGAAAAAACAAAACAAAACAAAAACAATAATACCTGTGCCTGGGGTGACCAGTGGCGCTGTTTCACCTCATGTGTATTTCAGCTTGAAGATACTCAATTAGGCCTGCTTTTGAAGAGTTCCTCTGGAAATTGATTTGGCTCCAGGCGGTGATAGATTAATTGTTTGTCAGAATTAAAATCGCACGTCTGTCTGAGGGCTGTACCCTGAATGAGCTCTCATCTGGAGTAAAGCAAATCACCACACTATCTCTGCTTCTGTTTGCCTAGCTCTTATTTTCTTAACTTTATCAGGACCAAACCACATTTACAGGTCATGCATTAGCAGCATGTATTAATGAACACTATTTTTCACTTGAGATGAAAGGCTTTTGTCTGTATAAAGTCCATTCCCATTTCTACCTTAAATTATTTTCTAATTATTGTTTTCAGCACGGGGTGATGAAGAGAAACAGATTAAGCTCCCTATATAATGGAGATAGAGAGAATGTTACTCCAACACGGTAGATTAGACTGTGTTAATCATGGTGGGGATCCAACTGGACTGGTGGGGATCCACCACACTTGGCCCTCATCTGACCAACGCCAGAGCAGTCTGTGTCCTCAGAATAGAACATCCTTTAATCATAACTCAAATCACCCTCCTGGCACATCTTCAATTTAACAGAATCCATCTGACAGTTAAATGATCACAACATCCCATTCCCTAAACAAATGTGTATGATGCATCAACAGAATATGAGGTTAAAGTAGCCTCTTTCACAAAGCACAATTTGGGTGCTACTTCCTCCCTGTTACAATATTCTTTGTCTATTTCAGCCGCAGGTAGGGAGGAAGAAATGATTGCGTTTTCTGCATTCACAGTACAGCGTATGAATAGGGACACCAGAAAAACACCATCATCATCAGTTATTTACAAGCACCATTATATTGGTCATTGACCTCACCCTATGTAGTTCCGACCGAACACTTCAAGTGGTTTCATTTCCACAAGCTAATGCTAATCAGCCAAGAGAAAGAGTCATTTGAAACCCACTGATATTAGTATTGATTATTTTCAAATAGCTCCCTGTAAGAGTTACCGTGTTGACAACGCTAGCGGAATACAAATGTGACTTATTTCATAATGGCTAGACACCATAAAACAAAACCAGAAATCAGCTCTGGAAGTAGGAAAAAAACGGAGGAAACATGATTGAAGTAAATTATGAAATGTCTGTTGAAGATAACTGCATGGTGGAGGAGGCTGAAAGAGACATATTGACACTCAAGAGTATATCAGACGAGACACAACCACAGGTCTTAAATATATCCTGATCAGTAAAGTGGAATCAATGAAAGACAGAAAGTAAATAATTCACTTCCCAAATTTAATTGACAATGATTGCCATCACTAGATGATGCCTTGCTGTGTACAAAAAAACCTGACTGTGAAACTCATGAATTATTTAATTGCAGAAAGCCTCTAATCAGGGAATAGTACAATGTGCAGTTTCTCTCTTGTGGTTGTTATAGAAAAGCCACTCCAGTTATTGCAAAACACTTGTCTCCTCTGTTCTCTGATAGAAGTAAACATTTAATCCTTAAATTTGACAAATGGCATAAATTGCATCTCCAATATACACTCACTGGACAGTTTATTAGATACTGTTCACAAAAATGGAGCGCTCCAACAGACAGTGAGTTATGTGGCCGTTGCTTGCTATATAAAGCAGACGAACAGGCATCGAGGCATTAAGTTACTGTTTGATTGAATGTTATAATGGGAAAAACAACCCTTCCACTCCGTCTGCCGTATTCTTTCTCTTTGCTCTTTTTTTCCTTATTAGGATGTTGGTGGGCGGAGTTGGGAGGGTCGTCAGCGAAATGGGACACACCTGGGTCCGGGTGTGTCCTGGGATAATTATAACTCTTCCCCATTCATTGAGGAGATGCTCTCAATGCAGACACACTGTTTGATTTTGGTTGTGCCATTTTTTTGTGGCCGTTTTGCTTGCTTTGGCATCTTTCAACACTCCTTATCACATCTATACAGGCAACCACTCACTTACACACACCAATGTTTATTTGTTTATAGGTTACCTCAGTCAATAAATATATTTTTGTTATTCCATATCTCCACGTTGTCTCCCTTTTTGTTACGGGCTTCGAGCCGGTTCGTGACATTAGCGACACAACTCATCATTGTCACGGATGGGCAATTGCAGCAGACGACCACACTGGGTTCCACTCCTATCAGCTAAAAGAACCGGCTCCAGTGGGCACTGGACAATTATTGAGGAGTGGAAAAAGATTTCCTGGTCCGACGAATACCGGTTCCTGTTGCTTCATGCTGATGGCAGAGTCAGGATTTGGCGTAAGCAGCATGAGTTCATGGTCCTACCCTGCCTGGTGTCAACGATACAGGCTGGTGGCAGTGGTGTGCCACTGTCAAATCTGCAGCTACTGCGTGATGCCATCGCGTCAGCATGGACCAACATCCTTGGGGAGCGTTTTCGATCTGTAGAATCCATGCCTCGAAAAATTCTGGCTGTTCTGAAAACAGTACACCCAATTCTAGATGGGTGTACATAATAAACTGGCTGTTGATATCCACCTTTTCTAATACTCTGAATAGCAATATTTGTTTAACTCTATTAGTCTAATTATTCATGCTAAAGCACCACAAGCCCATCTTGGTGTAGTTATTAACTAATGGCCTGTCTTTCAGACATTAGCTAGCTGAGCACCTGTCATCCAGACCTAGTAAATAGAGCTCTGTAGACTGAGATTGGTATAGGCTGGAGCATAGAATTAGGAATTAGAATACTAGAATGAACATGAACCTTCTTATGATGGTCCAAAGGTCATCCATGGTTTGCCAGTGCTGTGATAAGATATTGTGTAAAACAATGAATGTGAAGAATTGATCTGTACTGTGTGTGTGTTAGCTAGCTAGCAGGACAGTTATAGAGGAATGATAACAATATATGTTTTTTTATTCACTGCCAATATGCAAACATTCCATTCAAACAATGCAGTCGCTCCGCAGTCATACACTTGCTCAAATCAGTTGATGATAGGACTTCGAACAAGTTGTAAATGGAACAAGTGGTGATATCATATAATGGCACTCATAGCTTTCTAAAAAAAACAATCAGACATTTACGGTCTGTTTACATATGTTTTAGAGGCTATTTATACAGAATGTGTATAAAAAGCCATATAAACTGTTTATAATTATATGACAATATTGTAGGTTTAGTATAATTTTATTACAACATGTTCTGATACATCACATGCCTTTTATTTTCCTGCATAAGTAAAATAAGGAAATGCATCACCTATGCCTCTAGTGCCATTCATTCCAATTATATAGATAGCTTTTGGATTTCTCCCTGACCAAGATGGCTGGGGGGGGGGGGGGGTGTTTACAGTTAAATATCGGGATATTATTTTGGACGATATATTGTATCGTTTTGATAATATTGCTATATTATTTTTGCACTAGTTGGCTATACCTGCACCAAAAGAGTATTTTTCCTTCATAGCTTGTTCTCTACTTTTTAAATTGGGAGGTTTAGCACTTTCATTTCAATCAAAACTCGTTCCCATGGCTCTCTCTTGTCCCTCTGCAGCAGACATAAGCTGAGCAATATGTTTGGAACATCGAATCGCAATAAAATCACAGCATCGAATCACAATACATATTGAATCGTGGGAATCACAATACATATTGAATCGTGGGAATCACAATACATATTGAATCGTGGGAATCACAATACATATCAGCACCTAAATACTTTTAAAATATCGTATCATGATGTCCCTGGCAATTCCCAGCCCCATCAAGTATCTCCTAAAACACCTCCACACCCCCATGATATGCTCTTCTCCTCCCTCACGCTGTGTCTCTTCAGAGTGGGCCATGTGTTGCATATTGTAATGAGAGATGTAGCATGCACCACTCCCAAATCTACCATATTATGTCCCGACCTGACTTGCACCCACAAAATTGATATTTGCTGTGTGTCAGGCTGTCCCAAAAATACACATCCTCTCTTAAAAGGAAAACAAAGGTGATATCTGGTGGAGAACCTAAAGTAGGTCACATCTGGTTCTATACCTTAGATGTGACACTTAAGCATAAACCCAAGTCTGTATACTGAGCAGGAGTTATGGTAGTCTTGGCTGTTTATAATTTATTATTATTATTATTATTATTTAGCGAGGCTGATGAATCATTGATAGGTTGCATATATTCTCTTTTCACAAATAGTAACCCATGTGTGCTGGGCTTTGCCTGGTTTGCTCATGGGCATCCACCTAGTGACCGGGCCACTTAAACATGCATGACTCACGTCTGAACATTTCCCTTTCCTGAGCAGAATGCCATTCTCATCCTTGGCGCCTTTGTTTTTGTTGAACATATCCAATGGCATTTTGTAATTCTGAAAGCACATTATTCAAATTTGTTCATAAATATCTATTGTGAGATACATGTGAGGGACCAGTATTTTACTCCACTCCTGCCCCCTGGTCATGGAAATGACGCAATGTAAGATCTGAATAGAAACTATTTTGCAGAGAGCCAGGGGGTTGAGCTGAAAACAGGTCAGAAATGAAGAGGGTGCAGTCTGCAGGACCAGATGCCAGAAGTTGGTTGTGCTCGAAGCACTGCTGGCCATACGTCACATGGGGGCTGGTTCACTAGCCTGCTCCACTCATGGTTGCCTGGGTCCTGGGATTAGAGGCCCTCTCTCTGTTTCAGATTATTTTGTGCCAAATAGAAATGAATGGTAAATAATGTATTATATCATTTTGGAGTCACTTTTATTGTTAATAAGAATATAAAATGTTTCCAAACACTTCTACATTAATGTGGATTCTACCATGATTCCAAACCTGAATGAATCATGAATAATGATGAGTGAGAAAGTTAGACGCACAAATATCACACCCCCACCAAAATGCTAACCTCTCACCATTACAATAAGAGGAGTTAAGTCTTTTTTGGGGGGTATGGTATTTACGCCAATATGAAGGAAAATGTGGATGAAAAACCCCTCGAATTAAAGCTAACCGTCTGCACTTTAACCTCATAGTCAAAACAAGAGAAACATACATAGCCAAAACAACAAAAAAGGTGTCACTGTCCCAATACTTTTGGAGCTCACTATAAAAGTAAGGCAATGCATCAGAAATTGTGTAATGGAATTATAGTCAACCTTAAATATGGTCATATAATTACAAATACATACCAATTTTCTTTATAAATAGTGTCACAGCCTACTCCCATTCCCTCTCTCCAGCGCTCGACGTTGCCGGTCTACTAACGACCGGTCCTGGCAACCATTATTACGCACACCTGCTCCCCATCATTACGCACGCCTGGACTTCATCATCACCTTGATTACCTTCCCTTTATTTAGCCCTCTGTAGCCTGTCATCAGGCAGTATTGGTTTGTTTTGTTTATCTGCATTCTTCATTATTAAACTCACCAGCGCTGGCTGTTGAGTCTCAACCCGAGGTCCACTAGGGCAGAGGGACGGCCCAGTGATCATCCGTCTCCTAGGGTAGGTTCCAAGCCCTGGATAATCGACCACTGGGATCCGGCACTATCATGCACATCACAGCACCATTCTACGTCCCCACAGGGGTGAGAGATCGGGTGTGGACCTGGGCACACACATCCCTCGCCGCTGGACACCCAGATATCACCTGCACCATTCAATCCATCTCTGCAAAGTACTGGTGTGCCCACCTTGGCACAGGACGTCGCCGGCTATGTCAATTCATGCTCTGTATGTGCACAAACAAAATCTTCACGGCACGCAATTACAGGGAGATTCCTGCCTCTTCCTCAGCGGCCATGGTCCCATATGTCCATAGATTTCGTTAATGATCTCCCAGGAACCTTCTGCTCAGCCTGCCCTGCCAAAAGCAGAGCTCCAGTTTTGTGGGGCCCTTCAAGGTCCTCCGGAGGATCAACAAGGTAATATACCGTTTACAACTCCCGACCAAGTACTGGATCTCACCCACTTTTCTCATGTTTCCATCCTCAGGCCGGTGGATCCTGGTCCCCTGGCTGAAGCTTTCCCCCGAAAAACCCATCTGCCTCCCCTGGACATCAATGGGATGGATCCCTGCCTATGCCGTCAGGTCCCTACTGGACTCCCAATGTCATGGGGGCCGGTTTCAGTACCTGATGGACTATGAGGGGTATGGTCCAGAGGAGTGCTTTTAGGTCCCAGCGGCCGACATCCTGGACCCCAACATCGTCCGGGATTTCCATCTCCGCTGTTCATTAAACATTTTTAATGGAAACATTCTTCTAAACCTGTCTGGCTAGTTAGCTAACACACACATACAGCGCAGATGCAATCAAATAAAATCAAATGTTATTAGTCACATGCGCCGAATACAACAGGTCCAGACCTTACAGTGAAATGCTTACTTACAAGCACCTAACCAACAATGCAGATTAAAAAAATAGGGATAAGAATAAGAAATAAAAGTAACAAGTAATTAAAGAGCAGCAGTAAAATAACAAGAGCGAGACTATATACAGGGGGTACCGGTACAGAGTCAATGTGCTGGGGCACCAGTTAGTTGAGGTAATATGTACATGTAGGTAGAGTTATTAAAGTGACTATACATAGATGATAACAACAGAAGCTGTTTAGAAGCCTCTAACCTAGACTTGGAGCTCTGGTACTGCTTACCGAGCGGTAGCAGAGAGAACAGTCTATGACCAGGGTGGCTGGAGTCTTTTAGGGCCTTCCTCTGACACCGCCTGGAACAGAGGTCCTGGATGGCAGGAAGCTTGGCCCCAGTGATGTACTGGGCCGTTCGCACTACCCTCTGTAGTGCCTTGCGGTTGGAGACCGAGCAGTTGCCATACCAGGCAGGGATGCAACCAGTCAGGATGATCTCGATGGTGCAGCTGTAGAACCTTATGAGGATCTGAGGACCCATGACAAATCTTTTCAGTCTCCTGAGGGGAAATAAGTCTTGTCGTACCATCTTCACGACTGTCTTGGTGTGCTTGGACCATGTTAGTTTGTTGGTGATGTGGACACCAAGGAACTTGAAGCTCTCAACCTGCTCCACTGCAGCCCTGACGATGAGAATGGGGGCATGCCCTATCCTCTTTTTCCTGTAGTCCACAATCATCTCCTTTGTCTTGATCATGTTGAGGGGGAGGTTGTTGTCCTGGCACCACACGGACAGGTCTCTGACCTCCCTCCCTATAGGCTGTCTCATCATTGTGGATGATCAGGCTTCATTCACACTGTTGTGTCATCTGCAAACTTAATGATGGTGTTGGAGTCGTGCCTGGCCGTGCAGTCATGAGTGAACAGGGAGTACAGGAGGGGACTGAGCATGCACCCCTGAGGGGCCCCCGTGTTGAGAATCAGCATGGTGGATGTGTTGTTACCTAACGTTACCACCTGGGGGTGGCCCGTCTGAAAGTCCAGGATCCAGTTGCAGAGGAAAGTGTTTAGTCCCAGGGTCCTTAGCTTGGTGATGAGTGCCATTGGACACTAAGTGCCATTTTATATTATAGAGTATTATGCATTTGTTTCCTGTACACTGATGTTTGGAGGTGTGGCTAACAATAGAGCCATGTCTGATTGGAAGTATTTATACAGTCACATGATAATAAATAGGTTTTTAGATCATTTGGTGACTGCATAAAACATTAGAATATGAATGAAAGAGTCTCTGATTAATTGACCATTCTATCATTATTTATTAATACAATGATGGCGAATTGAATAATGATAATCTCCTTAGTGAAATGGTTATATTCCATCAAATCTTTATTTATCTTGCCACAGTGATTTCAGGCACAGCTGTCACTGTGTTAATGTGGGGAACATACTGTGAGTGTTTGGGTACGAAGGCAGCGTACTGTTTGGGCTCCCAATTCAGTCCCCCAACAGCCCTTTAACAAGTGCTATGACTATTTGACCATTAATGTTCACATACGGTAGAAAGTGCTGTTGGATTTGCTGTTCCGAGACAGACCAGTTTAAAATGAAATGCCATTTCACTTTATCAGGACATAATGTGTGTACACTCTGAGAAACAGCACTGATTTAAAAGATAATATTGATTGGTGTGCCTAAGACTCATTATCAGTCCATTTTTTCAGTTTTCTCCCTCTGTCTACGAGTTCAAAACGTTTAACAATAAAAAAAAGTTGGATATTTTTCTGTGCATGTACCATACGTGTTCTAGAATAAGTTTCCTAGCGTGGGCAGCCGGGCGAAGCAGACTAAATAAGTATAAACATAATCATGAGGGGCTTAGCCCAGTGGAGGGGCTTTGCTATTTTGTTCACTTGTCAAGTTATTCATTATTTATAACCTACCTGTCACTTAACCGTGACAGGGAAGCTGAAGCTACTGCTGAGGCACTGACAGGAAACAGGAGGGATCCATAATATTCCCAAATACCACTGTGTGTTCCACCTCAGAGCTCACAGCTCTATCTCAACTCACAGAGCAGTGCAACATGCGCCAACCAAGCTATTCACCTATGGGGCAGAGTCAAGTCATTGGTGCCAGGTTGGCTTCTACTGCCTAACATCCTCTCTATGCCAGCCTGTTATCCATCTTATGGGACAGATTGTTGTTGCATGTGTCATGCCTCCCTTTTAGGGCCTGTGTGGCAGTACCAGCCTGGTTCTTTTTCCTTGGGCAGTCCAGTTTGCCCTTGTATGCTAGTTGTGTGGTTCGTCCCCTCTGACAGCATGCCATTTCACCTCTGGCAGGGAGCAGTGTTCTGTGCGGCTGATGGCTCACCTCTGCCACTGTTAATTGTCTTGGTACTAGAAGTCAGTGTCTCTTCCTGCTGTGTTCCAATTAACTCTCCACTCTCCTCACCACAGTCTCATATCTATTCCTCAGAACCACCTGTGACCTTCCGGCAGGCGCAAACCCAACAACAGAGCCATCAGAGCTCTTATGATTACTATAATAGGACAATTCCTAGTTCGATCACTGTCATTGAGCCTGGTGTGTTTCGGCCTTTCTCACAGTCACATGTAGCTCCGGATCATAGTACCTTGGAAAGTGGAGGGAGAGAGTCCACAAAAACATACTCCTCATAAAACATAGAAATACACAAAAATGCTTAACAGTAAAATGTTTATTATAAACTGGGTGGTTCGAGCCCTGAATGCTGATTGGCTGTCAGCCATGGTATATCAGCCCGTATATCACGGTTATGAAAAAAACATTTATTTGAATGCTGAAATTACGTTGGTATCCAGTTTTTAGCAATAAGGCACCTCGGGTTTGTGTAATAGGACCTTTAATAAACCATGGTATATTGGCCATATACCACACCCCATCGTGCCTTATTGCTTAATTATAATATGATATTTAAAACAATTCTAATCATCGCTTGATCCAAGAGTTACAAAGTAGGCATATTTCAATACAGTTACATATCTGGATATGATTTTTGCGCTAGTTACCTGTGCCTGCACCAAAACGTAAGTCTTTTTTTATAGTAGCTTGTTCTCCATCTTCCAATTTGTTTTCTGCGCTTTAATTTCCATGACTGAAAAATTATATTTCCCATGGCTCTCTCTTGTCCCTCTGGAGCAGACATAAGCTGAGCAACATGTTTGGAACATTGAATCACAATACAATCGTATCGGCCATCAAGTATCGTGGTGATATATCGTGAAGTCCCGGGCGATTCCCAGCCCTACAAAATACTACACATGAATATGTGGCAGTTAATTTTTTCCCATGTAAAATACATGTGTTTAAAACTTTGATTCCTCTCTCTATTGCTTAGGAACAACATGTAAAGGCATCCCGAGGGGAGCAGTGGTCTAAGGCACTGCATCGCAGAGATCCTGGTTCGAGTCCAGGCTCTGTCGCAGCCGGCCACGACCGGGAAACCCATGGGGAGGCGCACAATTGCCCCAGCGTCGTTCGGGTTAAGGGAGGGTTTGGCCAGCAGGGATGTGCTTGTCCCATCGCGCTCTTGTGACTCCTGTGGCGGGCCGGGCGCATGCACACTGACATGGTTGCCAGGGGTACGGTGTCCCCTCCGACACATTGGTTTGGCTGGCTTCCGTGTTAAGCGGGCATTGTGTCAAGAAGCAGTGCGGCTTGGTTGGGTTGTGTTTCGGAGGACGCATGGCTCTCGACCTTCGCCTCTCCCGAGTCCATATCGGAGTTGCAGCGATGAGACAAGACTGTAACTATCAATTGGATACCACAACATTTGGGAGAAAAAGGGATAAAATAAACATAAAAAAAAAAGGAATAACATGTAAGCCATGGGCCTAATGACTTATAATATAACCAAAACACACAGGAATGTGTGTTCAGGTTTTACATTAAGAAAATGTCACCTCCCTGTTGTGGCCTCCCTCCCACAATAATTTCCAGCAGCACTCCCCCATCAGGGAGTTGATTGCCTTGATCAGGTGATATTCTACTTGACTAATTTCCTCTGGGAATCAATGACCACAGTTAATCAAATGGCAAACCAGGAAAGTAATGGGTTTAGTAGGACTCTTGGGTAAGGGAGAGAGTGCACTTGCTTTAGATCCTATCCTGATGCCTCTGATAATCTAACCTCTGGAAACCCCTGATTTGTACAGTGTGTCCTGACATTTTCACTGAAATAAACCCATCCCTTGTGATGCATAGTATTTAGTATATATTTGGGTTTCATGTGAAAATTCTAGAAAATGCAAATGATCTAAATCAAAATAGCAGATCTGTTTCTCAGTCTTATGACCAAACAAAATACTAATTTAGTCTAAATGCAGATCTCACTCACTGCTCTCAGAGATCCAAAACTTACAGCAAGGTAAAGCATTTAGCTAGTTTATTGTCCAGCTCAGTGTCCTTCTAGCATTGCGTCAGCTGTGACACGGCTATAATTGACGATATGAGCAGACTAATCTGGCTAGTGTTGTGGGTCTGAGGGAGAGAGAAAAAAGCCTAGTGGTAGTAATTAATGGAGGGGTTCCAGGCTGGTCTTGGCAGAATTAAAGCTATTTGTAACACAATTAAAAAGGTAGACAGCGCTGGATGAGTAATAATGGAATCAATAGTAGCCATTAAGTCTTAATCCTGATTAAGGTACGGGAACTTTCTAAGATGTTACATCCTCATTTGCAGGTAACTGTTGTCTAGTGATGAAAAGTGTTCTGAATCAGTTGCATTGATCTGGAGATGCTCTGGAGTTCAGGACTAATGATTTCACAGAGACCCAGACTGTGATAATGGAAAAACAGTGAACTGGGCATCGTCCACTAGCTTTAGTCATCTGGCCAATAATGATGTTGCATTTTCATTTATAAAAGAAAAACGGGTCAATATAGCTTTCAGAGGGGCAAAGGATATCCCTTCTTACAATTCATAAACTGGCTGAAAATGTGCTTTTGAGTGCTTTAAAACAGGAATACTGTACTTCCTGTAGCTTGTTCTCCATAGCATTGACAGGTGAAGTCTGGAGATAAAACATAGACTATGTACCTCATACATAGTTCATAGATCTTTAAGAATTAAACATGTTATTACAGCACCAACCTACTGTATAGTGGCTTACTGCCTTTGATGAAATCTACTATGTACACAATGACATTATCCGTGTGTGATGAGCTATTACTAATGCATGACCTATGGTAACTAACTACACCATCCTTTTCCAGGTGACACACAACTCTGTTTGATGTCTGTATTCAGTTAGCCAGTCAACGACAGTCACTTAGCCACCTCTCTCACAGTAGACTGCTTCCTCAGTCTTTTTTGGTAACAGCAGTTTCAAGGATTTTAAAGTGACTATCCATCAACCATTTTTTTACCATCCACTGATGGTTCTTTTATTAGTCTCGTCTCGTTCAATCCTTCTGTGCACCTTCCCATTTGCACCAGAGATCTGGATATAATGACAAAATGCTCATGTCTCCGCCCTATCCAGGACCTCTATACCAGGCGGTGTCAGAGGAAGGCCCTAAAAATTGTCAAAGACTCCAGCCACCCTAGTCATAGACTGTTCTCTCTGCTACCGCATGGCAAGCGGTACCGGAGCGCCAAGTCTAGTTCCAAGAGGCTGCTAAACCGCTTCTACCCCCAAGCCATAAAACTCCTGAACATCTAATCAAATGGCTACCCAGACTATTTGCATTGCCACCGCCACCCTCTTTTACACTGCTGCTTCTCTCTGTTATTATCTATGCATAGTCACTTTAATAATTCTACATACATTATTACCTCAATTACCTCGACTAACCAGAGCCCCCGCACATTGACTCTGTACCGGTACCCCCTGTATATAGCCTCCACATTGACTCTGTACCGGTACCCCCTGTATATAGCCTCCACATTGACTCTGTACCGGTACCCCTTGTATATAGCCTCCACATTGACTCTGTACCGGTACCCCCTGTATATAGCCTCCACATTGACTCTGTACCGGTACCCCCTGTATATAGCCTCCACATTGACTCTGTACCGGTACCCCCTATATATAGCCTCGCTATTGTTATTTTACTGCTGCCCTTTAACTATTTGTTACTTTTGTTATAGTTCTTTTGGGGGGGGGGGGGGGGGGGAGATTTAGATTTGTTTTAAACTGCATTGTTGGGTAGGGCTTGTAAGTAAGCTTGTTCACTGTAAGGTGCATGTGACAAAATAAAATTTGATTTGATTTGATATTCATTCTGTAAAATTCATGCTCAGTTTGCCGCACGTGCCTTACGGTACCACGTATCGCTAGCAGCATTTTAGTCAAATAAAGACTTCTGTACTAGATTGCTGTACTCCGTTTTATAAATGTGCATTCATAAATAAGCATAAAACAATTATATAAGGAATTCAACTCATTCTCATTCTGAGAAATAAGGTAGGCCACTTGATTTCAACATCTGAACGAAGTAGACAGGCTAGCATGCTGTTCAAACAGTTAGAGACAGAAGGTTGTGTTCATAGCAATTAAACTGTTCTGCCTTGTTAGTTGAATTCAGAGCTTGTGAAATTATACCTAGATCCAAGTTGGCTAAACTTGAAATATAAATATTAGCTGGCTACTCAATAGCACGTGGGGTTGTGCTCGAGAACAGTGTTAATTTTCTATAATGCTGCTACATTATTAGTGAATGTGGATTATACATGGTTCTGGTTAAATACGTAACAAAAAGGGTATTTCTACAGACAGACCTGAAAACCAGATCAGTGATTATTGCAAAAAAAAAGCAGGTACAACTATTTTGATTAAATTATTAATGGGTCTTATGGTTATGGAAGGGATATATTCAGCCTAGGTATAATTTGACAAGCTAAATGCAGTGTATTTGACCTTTAATTGTACAGAGCTTAGAGAAAACCTATATTTTTTAAATCTAAATATACAGTGCATTCAGAAAGTATTCAGACACCTTGTAATTTTCTACATTTTGTTACGGCAGAGCTTTCTACTGAAAATGATTACATCATTTTTTCCTTCATCAACCTTCACACAATACCCCATAATGACAAAGCAAAAACAGGTTCAATCTTGGTTTCATCAGACCAGAGAATCTTGTTTCTTATGATCTGCGAGTTCTTTAGCGGACTGTCATGTGCCTTTCTTTTGTAACAGTACTTTATATTGGAATTTCACCATGTTCACCCATATTAAGAGATACAAAGACAAAGCAAAAAACAGCACTCACGTACACATACCTGCATACATACAGTGCCTTGCGAAAGTATTCGGCCCCCTTGAACTTTGCGACCTTTTGCCACATTTCAGGCTTCAAACATAAAGATATAAAACAGTATTTTTTTGTGAAGAATCAACAACAAGTGGGACACAATCATGAAGTGGAATGACATTTATTGGATATTTCAAACGTTTTTAACAAATCAAAAACTGAAAAATTGGGCGTGCAAAATTATTCAGCCCCTTTACTTTCAGTGCAGCAAACTCTCTCCAGAAGTTCAGTGAGGATCTCTGAATGATCCAATGTTGACCTAAATGACTAATGATGATAAATACAATCCACCTGTGTGCAATCAAGTCTCCGTATAAATGCACCTGCACTGTGATAGTCTCAGAGGTCCGTTAAAAGCGCAGAGAGCATCATGAAGAACAAGAAACACACCAGGCAGGTCCGAGATACTGTTGTGAAGAAGTTTAAAGCCGGATTTGGATACAAAAAGATTTCCCAAGCTTTAAACATCCCAAGGAGCACTGTGCAAGCGATAATATTGAAATGGAAGGAGTATCAGACCACTGCAAATCTACCAAGACCTGGCCGTCCCTCTAAACTTTCAGCTCATACAAGGAGAAGACTGATCAGAGATGCAGCCAAGAGGCCCATGATCACTCTGGATGAACTGCAGAGATCTACAGATGAGGTGGGAGACTCTGTCCATAGGACAACAATCAGTCGTAAATTGCACAAATCTGGCCTTTATGGAAGAGTGGCAAGAAGAAAGCCATTTCTTAAAGATATCCATAAAAAGTGTTGTTTAAAGTTTGCCACAAGCCACCTGGGAGACACACCAAACATGTGGAAGAAGGTGCTCTGGTCAGATGAAACCAAAATTGAACTTTTTGGCAATAATGCAAAACGTTATGTTTGGCGTAAAAGCAACACAGCTGAACACACCATCCCCACTGTCAAACATGGTGGTGGCAGCATCATGGTTTGGGCCTGCTTTTCTTCAGAAGGGACAGGGAAGATGGTTAAAATTGATGGGAAGATGGATGGAGCCAAATACAGGACCATTCTGGAAGAAAACCTGATGGAGTCTGCAAAAGACCTGAGACTGGGACGGAGATTTGTCTTCCAACAAGACAATGATCCAAAACATAAAGCAAAATCTACAATGGAATGGTTAAAAAATAAACATATCCAGGTGTTAGAATGGCCAAGTCAAAGTCCAGACCTGAATCCAATCGAGAATCTGTGGAAAGAACTGAAAACTGCTGTTCACAAATGCTCTCCATCCAACCTCACTGAGGTCGAGCTTTTTTGCAAGGAGGAATGGGAAAAAATTTCAGTCTCTCGATGTGCAAAACTGATAGAGACATACCCCAAGCGACTTACAGCTGTAATCGCAGCAAAAGGTGGCGCTACAAAGTATAAACTTAAGGGGGCTAAATAATTTTGCACGCCCAATTTTTCAGTTTTTGATTTGTTAAAAAAGTTTGAAATATCCAATACATTTCGTTCCACTTCATGATTGTGTCCCACTTGTTGATTCTTCACAAAAAAATACAGTTTTATATCTTATGTTTGAAGCCTGAAATGTGGCAAAAGGTCGCAAAGTTCAAGGGGGCCGAATACTTTCGCAAGGCACTGTATGTACCTTGTCAGCTCGGGGATTTGAACTTGCAACCTTCCGGTCACTAGTCCAACGCTCTAACCACTAGGCTACCCTGCTGCCCCGTTGAGTTTTATCTCCAGGATCACCTCTGCATGATCAGATATGACTATGCTTCCTATCCTAGCGGATAAAATAGACTTCAAAGACGTCCTGGGCATAAAAAAGTAATCTATTCTAGTCTGACATCCATGAGGTGCAGAGAAGAAAGTGAACTCTCTGATGGAGGGATGAAAGGTTATCCAAACATCAGCATACCCCAGATCATCACAAATAGCTTTAAGTGACATAGCTTGAGGAGAGAGTGAAGCTATAAAGCTGGGAAACTTGTCAATAAGGGGTTTAATTCTGAATGGTCTGGAAATAACGTAGTGAGGAAATCAGGGGGGTGGGCAGGAGGAAGTAAATATTCATTATTGAAATGTTCTGCCCTTGTAAAGTACCATGAATTATAACAAATCGACCAAATTTATCTTTCACACAATTCAACACCTTAAGTGGTAGGTTATTTTTCACAAGAATTGCTACACCTCTTCATGTATGTAAATTATGAGACAAACATTTGACAAAACCCCCCTTGTTGCAATTTGAGATGCTCCTTATCATCCAAATTAGTTTCTTGCAACAGAGCAATATCAATATTTTCTTTTTTCAAAAAATACAGTACCTTCTTTCTTTTAATGGGGTTATGGCACCCTCTAATGTTCCATGTGTATACATGCAGTCTGTTACCTGCCATTGCACTTTGACCAACCAATTTCCAGACTGAATCCTACTGTAAAGATGGGGTGGTACCTTCTCCCATGTGTTGAAGTCTCATCAAGCTTACCGAGCATAAACAAACGATATGAACTCTGAACCCGAACTATAGTAAACCCAAAAATTAAGCATGTAAAGATCCAAAAGGGGGTTTTCCCACTAGCTAATATGCAGGGGATTTCAACTCTCCAATGTAGACTCTTAAGTCCGCATAGCCACTCTATAGCCGCATCCTGTGGAGATATGGAAATGGAAAATGAATAGAAGAAGATTGAGCCTCTTCCACCTAAAACCAAGCCTGGGTATCAATATAGATTCAAGTTACTTTAGCAAGAAAAATAATAAAGATAAGAGAATGAAGATAGGCTACGTGAGTCGAGACTTCACTTCATCAAATGCTTTGTGTCTTCGTACAACTGCTGTGGAATAATCATTCTAGAATGAGACCCTTGGACCTTGATGTTGACTACCGTCAGAACCGATGCTTTTAGCCGCATCCATGGCGCACTGCTTGTCGGTGAAGTTGTGGAACTTCATAACCACTGGCCATGGGCGCTGGTTGGGACAGGGTATCGGTGCTTAAGAGCTATGGGCGCTGTCCAGCTTCACACGACCAGCCTTAGTGTCCATTTGTAGGTAGCCAGGGATCCATTCCTCCAAAAAATGTATTGAACGTGTCACTTCAGAATTTTCCAGGAGTCCCACAACACGTATAATGCATCTGCATCCTCGATTATCCAAGTTGTCAATGTGCTCCGCCATTTCGCGCACCTGTTTCTCAAGTGCCTTTATCTTAGTGTCCATTGATGTAGTTGAAGTTTCCACAGTAGCAATTCTTCCTTCCAACCTCATCCTCACGCTTGACAATCCACTGTAGTTCAGCTGAATAGCGTGCTATTGCTTCCAAGACCGTTCCTATCTCAACATCGATCACTTTAGTAATGTTATCCGTCATCCTTTGAATTACCAGGTCCATTGTGCCTGGATCCGCAGTGGTGTTAGCTTCGCTAACGTTAGCTAGCTTCTCCTACACATCTAAAGGGATGGTGGTTTGGTCGAGTTCTTAATATTTCTGCTGGGCATGTCGTCGGAAATTTTTGAGAAATAGCCGTCAAGACTCAATGTAGGATAACTTATTTAGCAAATTCTACCACTTTTTCAAGCTAGAATATTAATGTAAAAAGAGAAATTTACGAATGCCACGGGAGATCACTGAAACACAGTGTTCTCTTTAAGGCGCCATTTTGTCTCCCCTCTGTCATGTGCCTTTTACTGAGGAGTTGCTTCCGTCTGGCCACTCCACCATACAGGCCTTATTTGTAGAGTGTTGCAGAGATGGTTGTCCTTCAGGAAGGTTCTCCCATCTTCACAGAGGAATTCTGGAGCTCTGTCAGTGACCATTGGATTCTTGGTCACCTCCCTGACCAAGGCCGTTGTCCCCTGATGCTCAATTTGGTCAGGCGGCTTGGTTTGGTTCAAACCATTTAAGAATGATGTAGGCCATTGTGTTCTTGGGGACCTTCAATGCTGAAGAAATTTGTTGGTACCCTTCCCCAGATCTATGCCTTGACACAATCCTGTCTCGGGCCTTTAAAAAAAAATATATATATTTCACCTTTATTTAACCAGGCAGGCTAGTAGAGAACAAGTTCTCATTTACAACTGCGACCTGGCCAAGATAAAGCAAAGCAGTACATCACAAACAACAACACAGCATTACACATGGAATAAACAAACGTACAGTCAATAATACAATAGAAAAAGTCTATATATAGTGTGTGCAAATGAGGTAGGATAAGGGAGGTAAGGCAATAAATAGGCCATAGTGGCGAAATAATTACAACATAGCAATGAAACACTAGAGTGATAGATGTGCAGAAGATGAATGTGCAAGTAGAGATACTGGGGTGCAAGGGAGCAAAATAAATCAAATAAATAACAGTATGGGGATGAGGTAGTTGGATGGGCTATTTAAAGATGGGCTATGTACAGGTGCAGTGATCTGTGAGCTGCTCTGACAGCTGGTACTTAAAGTTAGTGAGGGAGATACGAGTCTCCAGCTTCAGGGATTTTTGCAGTTTGTTTCAGTCATTGGCAGCAGAGAACTGGAAGGAAAGGCAGCCAAACGAGGAATTGGCTTTGGGGGTGACCAGTGAAATATACCTGCTGGGGCGCGTGCTACGGGTGGGTGCTGCTATGGTGACCAGTGAGCTGAGATACGGCGGGGCTTTACCTCGCAAAGATGACCTGGAGCCAGTGAGTTTGGCGACAAATATGAAGCATTGACCAGCCAACGAGAGCATACAGGTCGCAGTGGTGGGTAGCATATGGGGCTTTGGTGACAAAACGGATGGCACTGTAATAGACTGCATCCAATTTGCTGAGAAGAGTTTTGTAGGCTATTTTGTTAATGACATCACCGAAGTCAAGGATCAGTAGGATAGTCAGTTTTACCAGGGTATGTTTGGCAGCATGAGTGAAGGATGCTTTGTTGCAAAATAGGATGCAGATTCTAGATTAATTTTTGGATTGGAGATGCTTAATGTGAGTCTGGAAGGAGAGTTTACAGTCTAACCAGACACCTAGGTATTTGTAGTCCACATATTCTATGTCAGAACCGTCCAGAGTAGTGATGCTAGACGGGTGGGCAGGTGTGGGCAGTGTTCGGTTGAAGAGCATGCATTTAGTTTTACTTACATTTAAGAGCAGTTGGAGGCCATGGAAGGAGAATTGTATGGCATTGAAGCTCGCCTGGAGGTTAGTTAACACAGTGTCCAAAGAAGGGCCAGAAGTATACAGAATGTTGTCGTCTGCGTAGAGGTGGATCAGAGAATCACCAGCAGCAAGAGCGACATCATTGATGTATGCAGAGAAGAGAGTCGGCTCTACGGGCAATTCCTTTGACTTCATGGCTAGGTTTTTGCACTGTCAACTCTGGGACCTTATATAGACAGGTGTGTGCATTTCCAAATCATGTCCAATCAATTGAATTTACCACAGGTGGACTCCAATCAAGTTGCAAAAACATCTCAGGGATCATCAATGGAAACAGAATGCACCTAAGCTCAATAGAGTCTAATAGTAAAGTAAATAGTAAAGAGTCTAAATACTAATGTAAATAAAACGTAACAAAATGTGGGAAAAAAAAACACTATGTAATTGCGTCTACAGACTAATGGGGAGATCTATCAGTGTTGATAGTTATTACCCCTAAGTAGATAAATGCTAGAGGAATTCGCTTGGATAATTAATTTACCTTTCCCTGCAAACATAATACTGGTAATTCTGTAATTCCACGAGGTCAATCGTCAATAAGATTGATGTTAATGTATCTACAGACATTACCAGACATATTCCTCTACTGAACAACACACCTTCAGAAGAGGCGGTCTCTTCACAGTTAATACACTAATTAGATAACTACAAAACCTATTATGTGCAGTAATTGATATGCTCTGTGCATTCACGTCGCATACAGGCCATTATGAATTGCAGCTGAGTATCACGCAGAGAAAGAGTAAGAACTTTCCTGTACATTGCTAGGCCTTGTAAAGGTCAGAATATCTCTTTCTAGTCCAGTCATATAGGCGTAAAATCTGAGTGTGTGCCACTGTCCCCAACCATTTGAATTAATGTCCCTTTTATCCTTTGTTGTACTGGACATCCAATGACAATGGATAACACTATGTATCATCAAGCCATCTAATGAATAACAACTCCATCAAGCTATCCGACATAACTCACTTTGAAAGCGATTGCACGTCTTTGTTTGGGGGGACGTTCCCTCTAATGAATAGCTTACACAACGCACACACCCATCATGGCACACCGGGAGGTTGAGTTCCTGTTGTTCCTCTGTAAGAAGAAGCAGCGTTTGTGTTTGGGGGTTAGATTTAGGGTGTGTCTGATTTGACACTGCATATGTACCTTTGATTGTATCTAAGCTTCCTATAAGGTCTTGGCAGCACTATGGTCCCGCTGACTGTATTGACCAGAAGATTATAGGGCCCCCATCTCATGCTGGGTCTCATTAGGATGAGGCGTTCTTCCTCTCTGATGTTTCCTGTCACCGCCGAGCCTGCGTGTCTATCTGTTGGCAGGCAGAGAGGAACACTTCCTTCTCCTCAGACAGAGAGGGATAGTTAGAATGTCTCTGAAGGGACCAGGGGAAGCTGACTCTTGTTCAGTTAGACACTTCAGCACATGCTGTTTCTTTACGTTCTTCTGCCAAGAGAGCAAAGTAAGTCTACAGGCTCCCAACGGTGCGGTCGTCACTGTCTTAACAGGGAGGGCAACTTCACATTTATACTTGAGATGGATGCACTTAGCTGTACTGAAATAAATGTGACAAATTCTGCGGAAATTAAACATCCTGATGTACAATAAAGACACAACTATTCCTCTTCTAAGCTTAAACACGAAGCAGTGGCTCCTGTAGATAAGCACAGAAAGGAAGTAGGTGTTAACCTGCTCCATCACGGTGTTACAAAAACACTTTTTTTGGTCTGTACATTATTAAAAATCATATTTTACATGAGAAATTCAAGACACAGCTCAGTTTTATAACAGAAACACTCTAGCTACACTTCATCTCAGAACAACCCAGTTTGCAGCAAAAAAAACAATTTAGATTACATTTGTATTGTTACTAACCATAAATGTTTAATGTCTCAGAACAAATATAAGAAAAATCCCAGTACAGACAGGTCCTGCATGGGCAAGGTAATACTGCTTTCTCTCAGCTGGTATTCACATTGTTTTGTTGAACAAAAAGCCATAAAAATGGCTGCCAAAATAATTTTGGTAATCTCATTTCACAATGCTAGATAGGCATAGAATTCACAATCCATGTTAATCCACCACCATCACTGCTAATACCGCTTGAAGAAGTGGCTGTAACACGGGAAACTGAATTATAGCAACCTCCTGGAGGTGCAAATAATATATGTTATATACAATGTAACACTAAAGCAATGCTCAGACACATTTTCCATCCAGTCTCATTTCCATTTTATTGAACAGCAGGTAATGCATGACGTGTTGCCTTAAGAATTTGCATATAAATAACTGCAGTGCTTATCAAGCCTATTTAAAAAGACCACAGCACGGAGAAAAGAGTTGGCTTTATATTAATGTAATGGATTTCCTTCATTCCCTTACCATCTGGGTCCTTGTGGGGCCTGGTCTTTAGAGGGATGGGTTAGTGTTGGTGACAGGTGTCGATGGAATCTCTAACCATTGAACTGGGCGGCCTGATCATGTGATAAAGGTATCCTCCTAAATGCAACTAGATTAACAGAACACTACAAAAGTAAGGGGAGAGGCAGAGTGTAAACAACCGGGTCTTTCAACTCCCATTTCCCCTGTTCCCACAGCCCACCCCCACCAAAGGACCCCGGCACAATGTTATTAACCCTTCCAAAATGGAGAAGCTGAACAAATTAACCTCCCAGTGAATGAAAGCTTCCATGGACTCTCCGAGGTTCTCAGAGAAACTCATAGGGCTTGCCAGGGCTTTGATATGCATTATATCTCAAGGCCATCAGACTGTTAAATTGCCATCACTAACAGATTACATATTGTTTTACTCATTTCATGTATATACTATTTTCTACTGTATTCTAGTCAATGTCATTCCGACATAGCTCGTCCTAACATTTATATATTTCTTAATTCCATTATTTTACTGAGATTTGTGTGTATTGTTGTGAAATGTTGGATACTACTGCTCTGTTTGAGCTAGGAACACAAGCATTTCGCTACACCCACAATAACATCTCCTAAATATGTGTATGTGACCAATACAATTTGATTTGAACAGCCAAGCATAGAGATGAGAAAGTAAGATCAAAGGCTTCACAATGGTTTCCTCATAGACTAACTGATGAAGGGGCTCATGTAGATGGATATAATGACTTATTATTCAGGCAGCAGTTCATCCCATCCAAAGTCACCTCTGGCTCTCCTCTTTCCTATGCTTTCACGAGAAGCACAATTAGCCTAATTAAGCACATTACAAATGAAACGGACGGTTCTGTAAATGCAGTGCATCATGGCAGAGTTACTTAATATGCTATTAGAACAACTTTTCATGAGGCTATTTCAGTTATGTCGCTGTTATATCTCAAATAGCTAAGGCAGTTCTTTTTTTGTCAAGAACGTTGGTAATTTGAATGCTGGTGATTCCCGTTTATAAAGATACACCTACAGTTCACGATCGCTACTCATTTGAATAAGAAAAGCAGGTCTATCTGAAAAATATAGAGGCATTGTAATGGCCTCATAACCTTGGGAGAGTGAATTGTTTGCTTGTCTGTCCTGAAAACACTGCACGGTGCTAATATGTTATTTTGCACTCTGAAATCAGAATTATTTTTAAGCCTGCACTGCAATTCTTTCTCGATCACACTCTGATCACACTACAGTCCCAATGTTGATCAAACCACAAAACAATTTCAAGACTGTCGCCGGTTAATCATTTTCTAGATGTGTACAGACTCAATAACCTCGATACTTTCTGCACCTCAATAGAAGTCATCCAGAAAAAGAGGAGGGAAAGAAGCCCTCGTCCTGAATGCTGATCATGATGACCATCCTCTTCATCAAATCATGTTGGAAATCACATCTAAAATCTGCAGGCGTTCTCTCTCATCCTTGAGGACGTTGTGGTGTTTGACAAGGGTGTCCTCTCGCACCATTTCTGATTTAATGGAAGATAATATAAATAATCCCCCATGGCCTCTCAGCACTGGCAGACCTCAGATGATGACTAATCAACAGATGCAGCACGGTCGGTCCTACCTCTGATTGCAGCCAACCATGATTTAGGGTTGTTCTATTTTGCAGCAAAAGCTGTGACTGAATGATCACCTATGTTCAGTTGGCTGGCCTGCACAAAACAGCTGTTGCCACCATTTCAATTGTTTGTCCCTGCACACATTCCCAGGGTTATTTGTGCTGATGGAAAATATAATGTTTGTTGTGACTTAACAGAACCCCATGAAAACATCAACACTAACTAGATTTTGTTTACATGCAATGGTTTCACCTACACATAAAATAGTATTATCTGGCATTGGGCTCACAATAGGCGATTCCATTGTATTTACTAAGTTAGAGAACATCAGGACCTAAGGTCACGTCTGTCCTTTGAAGGTTCGCCAATATTTCTTTACAGTTTTCATAAGAGCCTTACCAACTTCTGAATGATTGCATCCTTCAATTCATTTAATTTCACCTTCACAAGTTTCATATTTGAAACAAAACCCAGAAAATATTGTAATATTCTACATTTTTCTAAAAGAAAAGAGAAATTATCATTTGTGCAAGCAGAAAGCTCCAAAGGTGTGACATTGGTTTGAAACCATAAGTCATCAGATTGGTAGGAGTATAACTGATAACCACATCGTAAACGAACTGTGTAATAAGTTAAATTCAATTACTATTCATTAACTACCCTACTTTGGACAAAATACTGAAATCTCCTTGGGCTGGCCTCATTCCACATGCCCGAATAAAACATGCATTTATTGTAAAATGGTGCCTAAAGTGGGGCTAGTAAATGAGGAGTATTGATCATATTGACGGACTGGATGTCTGGCTGTTACTGTTTAGCAGTCCGGAAAATGTTGATTCTTTCCCCTGCCTAACCCTTTTGTAACACTCTGTGACAGACTGATCCCCCCGGGACATGGGCTCATCAATGGCTCCACAGAACACTGAGTGATTTTGGTACTTTTGGGCCACATATCTATCCAACAAGTTCATTGGGAGTCAACAGTTATTGAGCCTGCCGGTTTCTAGTTCAACTCATTTCACTGACAATCATAATGGGCAGTTTAGGCATGGCCGTATTCCACTCTTGTGTAGGAGATATCTGTAATGCTGAATTTAGACGAGGGACGCAAAAAATATCATACCAGTCAGCATAGCGGGACAAGAAAGCAAGTAAGACTTTGACGTCGTTGCTATGGTGATTTCAGTAAATAAACAGTGAAAATCAACATCCGGTTGAAAACAATGCTACGGCAGATGACAAAAGTTGAAATATTTTATCTCTAGCGGCAAGTCCCATCTACCGTGGAGGCTGATGGCTTTCACCACCAGCATCAACGACATTTACCGCCGTGCTCTCATTGAAAACAATGACATCCGGTTCGCCGTCTACCAGCTAGCTTGTAACAGCTAAACACAGCATAAATCAGAGATATAAAACATGAACAATTATGCGGGAATATTTAACAGCTATGTTCCCTTGCATTGTGCTACTGACATGTTGCCAAGCATCAGTACCGCAAATAGCAGGCTGAGCAATAATCCTTTGAAAGGTATGACTAAATACAGGCAGGAAAATCCACTTAATATGACTTATGGCGACAACGATGAATCCTGCATTATGCTGATAAGAATAAAGAAAGAGGCAATTCATTCAAGTGGAAGCGGCAAATCCAAGGTGCATTTCCTTCCCATAGTTACCACAGAAATATACACTTCTTTGAGGAGTATATAGGCTACACATGCTATGTGCTATGTGACCTCTAGGTGGAAGAAAGTGTTGTCGTTTGAGGTGCAAAGGGATAGATCTAAAATCCATCCAAAGCCCAATTTTTCTTACTACAAGAGTGTGCTCAGCTGTGCTGCTACCAACTTTGCGAACTAGGCTACAAAAAAATATATACTGAGAATGAATTTGCTGAATTGAATTCACCAGCTGTTATTTAAACTGCATCATCCATCCTGTTCCAAGAGTCTTTGGGAAGCTATTTCCCTGCTTCCTCAAAGTGAGTCTGGAGTGGCCAGTAATTTTGTTTCCAAGAAGCAAGTCTGCCCTCACATTTCTTACCACATTTCTTTCTAATCTTGTTAAAGGTGTTAAGTTAAGTCACTGGGAGCAACTGTCAGTTCTGTTTCTCCCATCCAGAGTTGCCAATGTTGAATTATAGTGGAAAGGTAGGGCTGCAATTCAATTGTGTTTCCAATACGGTTATTCAAATTGGAATCAATTATGGCCAAATGAAGCAGTCAGAGGTCTTTGTGGGCAACATGACATTTTGTAACTGCATGGAAAATACTGCATTACACAGCATATTGTATGTGTGAGTGTGATTGTGGGTGGGGGATATGGGGAACTCAAGCCTACCAATACATAACCTGTACCAATCAGATAATGTGGCTAAGCTAAATATGTGATTAAATGCCTGACATTAATACATGTCTTTAGGAAAGTTATCTGGGCTGAATACCACACCATCTGAACTGGCGAGCTTGTCCACTGTACTTATTGAGAATACCTCAGACAGAATCATGTAAGGTCTGCTCGTAAATCAAACACTATTGAATAAGGGATAGGTCTAATCATTAACACATGCAGAAATACTGATTGTGTACAGTGTATTATTGATTCCTTTAATAAAAGCAACGTTAATTCCTGTTTAGCATTGCTGGCCCAGCTTTACCCAGACACCATTTTTATTATTCATAGAAGTACCAGTGTTTGCAACTACTAACAGATGCTGATGTTGGCGCCCCCCCCATTGGTTGTGCCGTGGCGGAGATCTTTGTGGGCTGTACTCGGCCTTGTCTCAAGATCGTAAGTTGGTGGTTGAAGATATCCCTCTAGTGCAGGGGTGTCAAAGTCAAATGGACGGAGGGCCAAATAAAAAAATCAGCTACAAGACGAGGGCCGGACTGTTCGAATGTTCATTGAAAAATTTTTAAATGACGCATATAGTCTAGTGAACCTAATTGAACCTACTGAAAACCTAACAAATATATTACAATATGATCAGATAAATAAAGCAATATTTTCTTATGGCTCTGTCAGTAATCTTTAATTTTCAACAGACACAAAAGACAAATTTCCTTTATATAAATATCCCCATAACATGAACATTAAATGAAAGAAACCGGTATTCAAGGCACCATCAGTAGACTATATTTTCTATTTTAGCAAAAGTGGGCTAAATTTACTTCAAAGAAAAAACAATAATAGCAATTTTCTATCATCCACTCAACTGAAATATTTTTAAAATATAATTGGATTGAAATACAAAAAAATAAAGTGCAAAAATCTATTAATCAAAAACAACACTTTGTTTAAGGAGAAGTAACATGCAGTGAAAACAAATATTAAATTTTAACTTTTAAACTTGAACTGAGTAAAAACTCTAAATATGTGATTGCACAGTAATGTTCACTTGTTTGAGGTTGAGGGTGATACTTGGTGGTGTCCCATCTTTTCCACAAGTTCATCAATGTTCGGGGTAAGGCTCTGAGCTGAAGAAATCCTCAGAATTGAGTGGAGGTGTTCAGCAGTAAGTCGACTTCTGTGTGATGTTTTGTTCAGGTTCATCAAAGAAAACAGTTGTTCACACAGGTATGTGCTGCCAAACATAGACAACGTTTGAGCAGCCTGGATGCGCAGCTGGGGCATTGTGCCGGGGAGGAAACGGGCGAACTCCGCAGCACCCACTGCCGCATATTTTGCCCTCAGTGCATCATTGCATTGGAGGTCAATCAACTCCATTTGGAGGTTTGGTGGTGAGCTTTCCACGTCAACAGCAAATGGGTTACCGAGCAGTTCCAACCTGCTTTTTTGTGCTTCAAAGTCAGCAAATCGGCGTCGAAAGTCAGCGGCAAGCATACCTATTTTATCAGCCAACTGTGTGCTCGGGAACGCACTGGTAGAGAGCTTCTCTTTCATGGTCTGGCAGCTGGGAAAGTGGCTCAAATTTTCTTTCCGCATCTGCGTCTCCCACAGAGTCAGTTTGGTTTTAAATGCCTTCACTGTACTGTACATATCAGAGATGACACGATCCCGACCCTGCAGCTGCAAGTTTATTGCATTCAGATGACTCGTAATGTCACACAGAAAAGCCATTTCACACAGAAACATTTCGTCTCGGAGTTGTGTTGTGTCTTTCCCTTTGCTGTCCAAGAACAGACAAATCTCCTCACGAAGCTCGAAACATCTTTGAAGCACCTTTCCCTGGCTTAGCCATCGCACCTCTGTGTGATAAGGCAAATCACCATGCTCCGTTTCTAACTCCGTCAGAAATGCCTTGAACTGGCGGTGATTCAAACCTTTGGCTCTGATAAAGTTAACTGTGCGCATTACATGCTCCATTTTCAAGGCTTTACCGCACAACGCTTCCTGGTGTATGATACAATGATAAGCTGTCAGCTCACCTGTCGCGTTTTCGTCTTGCATCTTTTCCCGTATCTTCGCCACCAGTCCGCTCCTGTGTCCACACATCGCAGGTGCTCCGTCGGTTGTCAAACCCACGAGTTTTTCCCAAGGCAGCTCCATCTCATTTACACATCTTGACACCTCTTCATACAAATCATGCCCCGTAGTTGTGCCATGCATAGGACGTAAAGCCAAAAACTCCTCTGTCACGCTTAGGTTGGAGTCCACTCCGCGGATGAAAATTGACAACTGGGCAATGTCAGAAATGTCGGTGCTCTCATCCACAGCCAAGGAATATGCAATAAAATCTTTTCCCTTTTTCACAAGCTGCTCTTTTAGATTGATGGACAACTGGTCTACTCTCTCGGCAATGGTGTTTCTGCTCAGACTCACATTTAAAAAGAGTTGCCTTTTTTCTGGGCAAACTTCGTCACAAACTTTAATCATGCAGTTTTTGATGAAATCCCCCTCCGTAAATGGCCGGGCTGATTTAGCGATCTCTTCTGCCAAAATAAAACTGGCTTTTTTGAACAGAGCCTGTCGAGATTTGAGGCCTCGTTTTAATTCCTCTGCCTTTTGTAGCCTTTGTTCCATGTCCATATTCTTGTTTTTGTCCGCGTGTTTCGTTTCATAATGTCGTCTCAGATTATACTCTTTCAGTACCGCCACACTTTCTCCACACAGAAGACACACAGGTTTTCCAGCTACCTTCGTGAACATATACTCCGACTCCCACCTTGTTTGAAACCCCCGGTTCTCAGTATCCACCTTCCGTTTTGCCATTTTTGATGGGTATCTGAAAGTTAATTTTACTGTGATGCTGACGACTGCTGTGCCAATAAATATTGAAATGAAGCAGCCTACTGCTCGGTGCGTCACCTTTGCATTGTGGGAAATGTAGTATTGGTGCGTGTAAAAGATCTGCGGGCTGCCGGCTTGCTGCGGGCCGGTTCTAATAATAAATCAAGATCATCCCAGGGGCCGTAAAAAACCTTCTTGCGGGCCGGATGTGGCCCGCGGGCCTTGACTCTGACATATGTGCTCTAGTGGTATGGGGGCTGTGCTTTGGCAAAGTGGGTGGGGTTATATCCTTCCGGTTTGGCCCTGTCCTGGGGTATCATCGGATGGGGCCACAGTGTCTCCTGACCCCTCCTGTCTCAGCCTCCAGTATTTATGCTGCAGTAGTTTGTGTCGGGGGGCTACGGTCAGTTTGTTATATCTGGAGTACATCTGTCTTATCCGGTGTCCTGTGTGAATTTAAGTATGCTCTCTCTAATTCTCTCTTTCTTTCTCACTCTCGGAGGACTTGAACCCTAGGATCATGTGATTATTATTATTTGACCCTGCTGGTCATTTATGAACATTTGAACATCTTGGCCATGTTCTGTTATAATCTCCACCCGGCACAGCCAGAAGACAACTGGCCACCCCTCATAACCTGGTTCCTCTCTACGTTTCTTCCTAGGTTTTGTCCTTTCTAAGGAGTTTTTCCTAGCCACCGTGCTTCCTTTGTCCACGACATTATACCAAGATCCAGTTTAGATAGTAAACCCTCCCTATTTCCCAAAAGAATGCATGCTTCAACCATTTTTATGTTTTTTACCAACCTGGAAATACATAACTGTTCAGCCATTCTTTCAGCATTGTTAAGTGTGTTCAATACGCCCAAGAAATCAAACATGGATAAAAGTCCCACATGGTGAAAAGCACCAGGATGCTTCATGGTATGAATTTCATTCACTACCTCCCACTGTCTTCTACAGAACACTGGATACTGTAGGGATCCATGTCTCCAATTCAACTGTGAACAAAGAGCACTAAATGTACTGGTTCTTTAAGGACAGCAAGAGCAAAGTACTGTATGTATAGCAGTACTACACTCAGGCAACTTGAGACATCCAACTTTGGCAAAGTTTTCCAATATGTTGCAATGCTTTGGATAATATTTGTGACAAGAATATCCCTATGAACTATACTGTTTTACCAGTAGTTATGTGACTTCCATTACCTATAGAATCCAAGAGGCTTTTAGTTACTCTCCTGGACAGTTGTACTGAAGCTACCTACAGTGCACAATATAGCACACAGACCTGCAGGTTCACGCATGCACACAGACCTGCATGTCCACGCATGCACACAGACCTGCATGTCCACGCATGCACACAGAAATATGAATCAAATTAATAATCTATAATGCCTTTTCTGTCAGAAAACTCAAATTTGTCCTGTTTGTTTATGTACAAGTATGACCTTCTCGTTACTGAAAGGGTGCCAACATTTACGCTCACCAGATGGGCTCTCAGTGGGAACGTCCTCCTCTTCAATCCATAAAATGTGCCCTCTCACATTGCCTAAATGTGAGGATATGGAACTGTCAAAGTATTACATGAGATTGGGGGATTAAGACCAATTGATGGATTAGACAGTGTATTAAGTGATTTGTCACTAATATGCAATATCTGGGGAAGGTGTCCCTTTCAAAGCAAGTGCTGGTTGGATTGATTAAGTATGTATTTGCAGCCGTTTTCCCTGAAGAACTCAGAAAGCCTGTCACAATAACCCAGCTATGAGGAATATGACACAAAGGGGTAGTGATCAATAGCAAGATGGTGATGCAGACATTAACTTCATAGCATCTGAAAACAAACATTGCCCTGTTAGCTGTCATGTGTAGATTTAAGAGATGCTGATCGGGCTAAAGTGTCTTCTTCAGTTTCACTGATCACAGAGATGCAGGGAATAAAATAAAATGTGTTTATTCAAGTCCTTTTAACAATCAGCAGTTGTCATAAAGTGCTTATACAGAATACCAGCCTAAAACCATAAACAGCAAGCAATGCAGATAGAGAAAACCCCTATTCTTAGAATGTTGTGTCACTTGCTAAGGACTGGTAAAGGCCTAAAGACAGATTATCATTACATCATTAAACATAGGCATTATAAAGTAAACACAGATTTACAAAAAAAAACCAATGGTGTCTGAATTACTTGAAATTACTTGAATAGCAATGGCTACTGCAGTAGGCAGCACATCAGCGATGCTGAATGTTTCCATTCATTTATTTAACCCTTATTTGACCAGGTAAATGACTGACTGAGAACACATTCTCATTTATATCAACAACCAGGGGAATGGTACATGGGAGAGGGGGGGGGGGGGGGGGGTGAGTTTTGGATGATTAGATGGCCATGATGGTATGAGGGGCAGATTGAGAATTTAGCCAGGACCCCCGGGTTTAACACCCCTACTCTTATGATAAGTGCCACAGGATCTTTATTAACCACAGAGTCAGGACAGCCGAAAGACAGCACCATACACAGGGTAATGTCTCTAATTGCTGCCCTGGGGAATTGGGATGTATTTTTTAGACCAGAGGAAAGAGTGCCTACTGACCCTCAAACACCACTTCCAGCAGCATCTGGTCTCCCATCCAGGGACCGACCAGGACCAACCCTGCTTAACTTCAGAAGCAAGCCAACAGTGGGATACAGGGTAGTATGCTGCTGGCAGTTTTTCCTAATATAGGAATCAGATTTAGTCTTCATAAGAAATTCTTTGGACATTCAATTGAATTGCAATTTTCCAGGACAAAGTGAGAGGAAAGAAAAGAATGTATCTGGCACCAACGACTGGCACCAAGGCTAAGAAACTCACTGGATAAAGAACTGCTACATACAATGCCTTCAGAAAGTATTCACACACCTTGACCTTGTTCCACATTTTGTTGCGTTACAGCCTGAATTTAAAATTGATTAAATTGAGATGTCATGTCACTGGTCTAAACACAATACCTCATAATGTCAAAGTGGAATTACATTTTTTGTAATGTTTATGTCATTAAAAATGAAAAAATGAAATGTCTTGAGTCACTAAGTATTCAACCCCTTTGTTGTGGCAAGGCTAAATAAGTTTAGAAGTAAACATTTTCTTAACAAGTCACATAAGTTGCATAGACTCCCTCTGTGTGTAATAATAGTGTTTAGCATGCTTTTTGAATGACTACCGGTACCTCATACGTGTACCCCACACATATAATTATCTATAAGGTCCCTCAGTCAGTCGGGCATTGAATTTCAAACACAGATTCAACCACAAAGACCAGGGAGGTTTTCCAATGTCTCGCAAAGAAGGGCACCTATTGGTAGATGGGTTAAAATAAAAAAATAAATAGACATTGAATATCCATTTGAGAATGGTGAAGTTAATAATGACACTTTGGATTGTGTATCAATACACCCAGTCACCACAAAGATACAGCCGTCATTCCTCACTCAAATTTCCAGAGGGGAAAGAAGCCGCTCAGGGATTTCACCATGAAGTCAATAGTGACTTTAAAACATTTACAGAGTTTAATAGCCACAATAGAAAACTGAGGATGGATCAACAACATTGTAGTTACTCCACAATACTAACCTAATTGACAAAAGTGAACAGAAGGAAGCCTGTACATAATACAAATATTAAAGCAATTAAAAAAAATATATATATATATAAAGCAATTCACTTTTTGTCCTGAATACAAAATGTTATGTTTGGGGAAATTCCAATACAACACATTACTGAGTACCACTCTCCATATTTTCAAATCATAGTGGTGGCTGTATCATGTTATGGGTATGTTTGTAATCGTTAAGGACTGGGGAGTTTTTCAGGATAAAAAAAAGTAACGGAATGGAGCGAAGCACAGGCAAAATCCTAAACGAAAACCTTGTTCAGTCTGCTTTCCCCCAGACACTGGGAGATGGATTCAACAGGACAATAACCTAAAACAACAAGGCCAAATCTACACTGGAGTTGCTCACCAAGAACACATTGAATGTTCCCGAGTGGCCGAGTTACAGTTTTGACATACATCTGCTTGAAAAACGTCAAGACTTGAAAATGGTTGTCTAGCAATGATCAATAACCAATTTGACAGAGCTTGAAGAATTTTTAAAAGAATAATGGGCAACTATTCTACAATCCAAATGTGCAAAGCTCTTAGAGACTTACCTTCACTTCTCTTAGACTCTTATATCAATCACATTCATCAAATCAAATGTATTTGTCACATGCGCCGAATACAACAGCAGTGAAATGCTTGCTTACAAGCCCTTCTAATAAAATAATAAATAAGTGTTAAGTAAAAAATAGATAAGCAAAAAAATAAAAATAAAGAGTTAAAGAACAGAAGTAAAATAACAGTAGTGAGACCATATAAAGGGTACCGATGCAGAGTCAATGTGCGGGGTCACCGGTTAGTTGAGGTAATTGAGGTAATATGTACATGTAGGTAGAGTTAAAGTGACTGTGCATAGGTAATAACAAGAGAGTAGCAGCAGCGTAAAAGAGGGGGTAGGGGGATGACGACAATGCAAATAGTCTGGGTAGCCATTTGATGAGCTGTTCAGGAGTCTTACGGCTTGGGGCTAGAAGCTTTTAAGAAGCCTCTTGGACCAACTCTGAAGTCATTAGATGCATTGTACTTTTCAAAAGCTGCACTTGAACAAGACCTTTTGTAACTTAAGAGTTTTCCTAATAAAATTACACTGTCCTTTGCCACGCCCTCCTGACAACTACCACGAGAGTGGGTTTAACACGGGCCTCTCATCCAATTTCTCCAGTACACAAAGCCCGAACAGAGCATCAATTATTCCCTAATGTTTGGAACAGCATGGTGGCAAATAGGCTCCAAATTGGTACACAACTCCTGGACGAATTCTGCTGATGGAATAGCCTGTAAGTGTATCTAGCGGGGTACATCAAGAACACCTTCGACACCAGGCCTTAGTGGCATACTAATGAATCTTCTGCTTACACACAAAGACAACCGGGTCCCCAGATCTCCAAGTCCAACCATTCCGATGCCCACGGGGAAAAAGGTCCTACTCTGCCTTCGTGTGGTGAAAAGGATTGATCAGTAGAATGAAAAAGCTTTTTGTGGACGAATCGGGTCTGCATTAGATCAGCTCGGCCTCTTTGTCACTCATGTACTGATATGATTATTCATGAGGGTGGTTTTGAATAGGGCAGCATGGCTCTCTCAGGCTACACATCACACTGGGAAATACTGTTCCACTTGTGGAGTGAATCCTTATTTAAAAAATGTACTTCCTGACAATTAAGGATGGTTGCCTTGTTCATTGAGGCACACAAATGGGGGTGAGCCACCACAAGCTTGTGTGTGAGTAGGATCTGAGTGAAATCAGGAGAAACTTGTTTGGGAGGCCCAGTCTTAGTAGCAGCAGCCTTTCCAATGCGCTATGTGTCTCCCCAGAGCATTTTACTTACTCTAACAATACATAGAGCAACCACAGTCCAATTACTTATTCATCTAGTTTTGTGTGTGTGTGTGTGTGTGTGTCTGTGTGTTGACTACGAGTGTCCAAATAAAGTTTAATATATTAGAGTGCCACACAGCGCATTTCACTCACGTGAGTGCACATGGGTCAGTCTGTCATTCTACAGCTCTGAGTGCCTATCTGACAGAAGAGATGGGGGAACAATGAAATACATTTATAACCATATGCTCTTTAGGTTTTTGTTTTGCTGAGAAACTTTCTCTGACAAAAAAAAAACAAATTCTCAAATCTAAAAGTTGAACAGAACTTTTCTTTGGTTGTATGCAAATACTTACACATTTCCAAGTTGCATAAATTCAACCAAGAAATATCACAACACACATTGATCTGGATTTGAATGATTCATTCATTTTCCAACATAGTATAATCAAATGTAAATGTTGTATAAGCCACAAGCACTAATACA
This sequence comes from Oncorhynchus mykiss, assembly GCF_013265735.2. Classification (NCBI taxonomy): domain Eukaryota; kingdom Metazoa; phylum Chordata; class Actinopteri; order Salmoniformes; family Salmonidae; genus Oncorhynchus; species Oncorhynchus mykiss. The sequence continues at coordinate 8,953,188 of NC_048588.1, read as the reverse complement.
TTTCTGTCCCTGCCACTCTTAACTTTATTTTCTATTGAATGCAAATCATGTGCTTTGATTCTGTCAATCAACCCCTGCTCTAACACTTCCTCCAGAGCAGTCACATCTGGTCTCTGTCTCCTTCACTCTCATCATCAGATCAGTGGGCAGCTAGCTAACTCACGGGAACAAAAGAGGCAAGCCCCATGTGTTGTCAGAACTAAACCTGAGTCTTTCACATCTACCACCACAATCTAATGAAACGATTCAAAGGCAGTTCCTAGAATAAATATTGTGCAGAGTAAACAGGGCTGAGGCTTAGAGAACACAGATGCCTGAAGACCTCTGGGAGTCCTCCTAGGCTTCTGGGAGAAGATGGCAGCGCAGCCTGAAAAGCTAAGGGATAGTGTGCCATTTCAAAGAGACCAAGTGATTTAAGAGAGATAAGACACAATTTAAAATGGCTGCAACATATTCTGTTGCTGCAGTGCTCCACAGAATTTAAATGGTCTGTTTCTCTATTTTAATGGGATCTTAAGAAAAGAGAAGAGATAATGTCTCAGACACAAGCTTCATTGGCAAAGGAATATAGCTCCTACCTCAGCATACCACAAAGAACATACACTATATATACAAAAGTATGTGGACACCCCTTCAAATTAGTGGATTCGGCTATTTCATTCACACCCGTTGTTGACAGGTGTATAATATCAATCACACAGCCATGCATTCTCCATAGACAAACATTGTCAGTAGAATGACTTTACTGAAGAGCTCAGTGACTTTCAATGTGGCACCGTCATAGGATGCCAACTTCCCAACAAGTCAATTCCTCAAATTTCTGCCCTGCCAGAATTTCCCTGATCAAATGTAAGTGCTGTTATTGTGAAGCAGAAACATCAAGGAACAGCCACGAAGTGGTAGGCCACACAAGCTCACAGAACGGGACCGGAGAGTGCTGAAGCGCTTTGCGAGTAAAAATCCTCTGTCATCAGTTGCAACACTCACTACCGAGTTCCAAACTGCCTCTGGAAGCAACGTCAGCACAATAACTGTTCGTCTGGAGCTTCATGAAATGGGTTTCAGTGGTCGAGCAGCCGCACACAAGCCTAAAATAACCATGTGCAATTCCAAGTATCGGCTGAAGTGGTGTAAAGCCCGCTGCAATTGGACTCGGGAGCAGTGGAAATGCGTTTTCTGGAGTGATGAATCATGCTTCACCAACTGGCAGTCCGTCGGACAACTCTGGGTTTGGGAGATGTCAGGAGAACGCTACCTGCCCCAATGCATAGTGCCAACTGTAAAGTTTGGTGGGAGAAGGAATTAAGGTATGGGGCTGTTTTTCATGGTTTGGGCTAGACGCCTCAGTTCCAATGAAGGAAAATCTTAATACTACAGCATACAATGACATTCTAGACGATTATATGCTTTCAACTTCGTGGCACCAGTTTGAGAAAGGCCCTTTCCTGTTTCATCATGACAATGTCCCTGTGCACAAAGTGAGGCCCATACAGAAATGGTTTGTCGAGATCGGTGTGGAAGAATTTGACTGGCTTGCACATAGCCCTGACCTCAACCCCATTGAACACATTTGGGATGAATTGGAACGCCAACTGCAAGCCAGGCCTAATCACCCAGCATCCGTGCCTGACCTCACTAATGCTCTGGTGCCTAAATGTAAGCAAGTCCCTGCAGCAATGTTCCAACATCTAGTGAAAAGCCTTCCCAGAAGAATGGAGGCTGTTAAAGCAGCAAATGGGGGACAAACGCAATGTTAATGCCCATGATTTTGGAACTCGTTCCACGAGTAGGTGTCCACATACTTTCTAGCAGTGTAGCTCTTACCTCAGCATACCACAAAGAATATACCACTTATGTGCCTGGGCTAATAATGGAGCACATGTGTGACCGACCGCCTCGATTCGGTCTTATGTAGCAAAATTTGAAATGCTGTTTTGTTTTTTTACACTAGATAAAAGTAGAGACACAGCTACAAAATTGTATATCATACACAGCAGTTGAGGAACAATGGGAAATGTATTCTGCCTTGAAATTTGATACACCTGTAACCCCACTTTTGAGAAAATGTCCCTTCAGTGTTTTGGTAACACCTATTGGAGAGCTCCTCTTTATCTACACCTATTCAGCATGATTCACACCCTCTTAAGCCTTAGTCTCACCCATCTCTGTAAGGATTCACATGTGAGGCCATGTGCTAAACAGAGTGAGTATGGTAGTGCAGGTAACAAACAAAGATTTCAATTGCTAAAAGTGGTGAAAGTAGTAGCCTACAATAAACAAAAACTCTATGTAAAAATACACCATCTAGTCCTTGGCCTATATCCTAATCTCATTTAGGTGCAGGTCATGTTGTTATTCATATTAACATATCTGGAAAAGACACAATATACCAAATCTAAGTGTATTTGTCACATGCACAGGATACAGAAGGTGTTAACAGTGAATACTTTACTTGCATATTTGCAAAGTTGCAATATCAAAAATAAAAAGTGTATTTTTTAAATATGTCTACATTTGACACTTACATGCGACTTCTGATATCAGAATATGAAGATCACATTGAAAAGAAAAGTCGCTTTGTGGTCTGATTGTGTTCAGATCTGGCAGACCACTTTAGGAGGTGGTCAGGGTTGCATTGTGTGCGGATTTCTTCTCAGTCTGGATGCAATCAGGCCACTAAAAGCGGATACAGTGGGTCCACGTCATCAGCACTCCTCCCACAAAGGCACCTTTTCATTATAACATTGGAGGAAATACGTTTTCTAGTGTCTCAGGAACATGTTTGCTGGCCTCATAAATGCTAACCAATATTTAGAAAACAATTTTTTGGTTGGCTAGACTTATGCTAAACCGTTTGCAATCCCTTTACTACATTAGTTAGCTACTGCCATCAGTTGTTAATTGTGTTATTATCATATTTGACCTATTCCACAGTTTGTAGAATGCATACTGGCATTTGAATATAGCGCGGGAAAAGTGAATCCGGACACACTGTGGACAAGGTAGACACATTTAAAATGTAGGTGTACATGCATGACGCGTTTGGAACTTTATGATCAGAATACTAAAGCTGCGTGAACTGTCTAGTCTACATACGGCCTGAGGTGTCTGTTTCACCATTTAGTATTTCAGCATTAAGGTCTGATATTTAGCCTGAAGAAACCACTCCGCTTCATGTCTACAATCTGCTATTTCTCCTTTGACAAAGAAACGACTGTCTACAATATTACCAATTTGACAACGCCAGCAAAGATGATTTTCTTTAGTAACCTTATATGCTGCCGGTATAACCTCATATAATGCCTGTATAGACTTTAGTGTATGTATGTATAGCCTGGCAACTGACACCTGATAATTACTAAAGTATAATGACTCCATAACAGCAACCAACTACATGCCAATATAGTATAACGTTAGGTTTAAAGAAAAAATAAGTTCCATCAATAAACTGGTTAGATGTTACATGTTACATGCTCTGACCTTGTGGAAAGTTTAGAGGGTCAAATGAGGTCAATGTATGTCCTATGTCATCACTCAATCATGAACTCGCTGACAAATCCGACTATCATCACTGACCAAGACCTATGGTTGTATAGCCAACATTATAAAATCAGACCTCTGTTGAGTCGACTTAACCCTTTGTTTTTCAGAGCAAGAAACATAGATCCACATTAAAATCCCTTTTTGATGTGAGGTTAACTTTGCTGCTGTTGTCACATAATCACTAGTCTGAAAACCCCTCCTTGAGCTGCCCAGAGGAAATAGGCAGTAGATTAGGGAAAAAAAACCAGGTTGGATCAAAGAAGGTCAAGGGGTTACTTTGAGGTGCTGCTGAGGAGAACCAGAGCAACCTTAGAGTCACTATTATGGTGTAAAAGAACACTAGTAGTGCTGGGATTATCAACCATAGAGTATTATAGATAGATGGAGGGAGCAATGGACAATTGAGGAAAGGTATGGTGAAGACCATATACTGTAGAGACTTGAGGGCTGATACCAAGTAACCAAAGGAGCCGAGAAGACCTCTAACTATTGTTGTCATGCAAATCAGTTTGGCCTCGCTACAATTTCAGCAGTGGTCATAAACTATAAACAACAACAAACGGATGATATCCATGACATGACAACAATAGTCAGAGAATTTAGCTAAACCACATACCTGCAGATCTGGGACCAGGTTAACAAAGATGTGACTTCAACAAAATGTGGCTAACAAAAACAAAAACTTATTTTGAGCAACTTTCCAATTACTTGAGGTTCCAGCCAGAGTCTAATTTCACTCAATTCACATTCCATTCGTATTTGACTATTTACCATGGGAGGAGGATTAATTAGGTATAATGCATATTGCGTTTCATTTGCTGAATTCAACATTAATTACAATGTTTATATTATTGTTCATTTAGGAAATGGTGTGGAAAACAATGTATTGTTTGTAGGACTTTGTCATCCACATGCTACCATGTGCCATATCTTCCTAAATACATTATGTCTGGGCTTCATGCTTCGCCAAACAGCGAAAATGTGCATTGTATATATAGCTCAGAATACCTAAAACAGTGCTGAAATAATGAGTACAAATACATTTCTATAAGCGTAGAAGCATTCTACACTATCTGCTATTACTTTAAGGCTGAGAGTAATATTAGTACCTGTGAATACATTTCTGGTGTTTACATGGCTTAGGGATTAACTCAAATGGATACCACAAATTGTGTGTCAATCCATGGGCAATCATGAGATAATTCAGCAGGTCACGTAAATCATATGCAATATTCACACTATGAGCCTCTTAGAAGCCACAATGATTACAGCTACTGTACTACTGCCTGCAATTCTATTTTGTCCGTTTCCCAGAGAAAAATAATCACACATTACATTACAATAGCCAGGACCATGTAAGTACATCTCACAGTTTATCTCTCTGGCCTCAAAAATATGGAACAGTATGGGAAGAGATACACATTTTTCCAACAAGCAAGTAAGCGTTTTTTAAATAGTAGCCTGTAGGAAACTATTACTGAAAAATGTATGAAAAAACAAGTCCTACAGGATTTCTCCAGCAATGAAACAGCTTGGTCTGAATGGTTATTGAGGTCAATTAGGAGGCACAAGGTATAAGGTTTCAGTCTCTTCCTAATTATTACATCACCAGAGAGAACAGAGTACTTACAAACGGCATTATGTCCGAAGGAATTATGGGCATTCATTAATTTGCTGCCAAAAGGAGTTATTTGCATTGTCAGAGTAATAAATTGAATGTAATTGAGTGGATGTGGGTAGCACCAAGCACATTGGTTCCCTTTGCAATGTTTTGACACAATAAACCACATCCACACTGTCAGATCTGCTGACACACTCGTGCCCAAGAATTATGGCATCCTCAAGAAATAAAGCTTTGTGAAACTGAAATCATTTCCACAGACAGCTACATTTGGGAGAGACTTGTGCCTTGTCAGGAGAAGAGAGCCTGTCTTTTATGCAGTGGACTGCGAAATGTGGCGGGCCACCATCCTCTCTACACAGTCTTATCCAGGGACATGGCTTTTCCTGAGTCGACAAATAGAAAGCGTTCTTTATCCAGTGGATGTCTGATAGCTCAGAGGGAATGTATACATTGTGCATTGTGCTAGCATAAAGAAACGCCTCAAGATGGCATTACCTGACCATCCCATCAAAACAGTTCCTTTTCAAGGACTGAACCCTCGTCATGGTCACCCATTTGATGTTGTCCTGAGGAATTACTCCTTGTCACACGTATGTCTTGCTCAGGGCCCTCTTCATAGGCATGATTAAGTGAATGAGAAACATCTCTATGGTTGACAACAAAATGTGTTGAATGAATGGTCACTTCAGGTCAAATAAAGTGTTATTTGTCAGTAGTAGTTTCCCCAACCATCTATTATATTCAAGTGATTGTTCTTTCTGCATTTCTACCTACAAAGTGTTTGGTGGTGTATTTGTTCAAGATAACATATATTTATTTTGAATAACTACAGGTAATCTCAGGAAATGTATATGCTGCTACCAACATCAAATAGAGAGAATAAAATACATGTTGAGTTAGAAAAACATTTAAACTTGATCATTTTTAATTAAGTAAATTGCATACAATTCCACAGGAGTGCAGTGAATGAAATACCGTGCTGTGAAAAAGTAGTTGCCCCCTTTCTAATTCTCTCTACTGTAGCATATTTTTAATACTGCATGTTATCAGATCTTTAAATATTTCTACGAAGCTATCAAGGAACTTTGGCCACAACCTATCATTTCCTTGTCTCAGACAAATCTGTATTTAGTTCTCCTACTCATATCACAGTAAGGACCATGGTTAGCAGGTGTGTCTAAGACCCTCTTTTAAAAAAAACTGAGACAAGCACGCCAGTCAAGAACATGGACGCATGTTGACACCCAGAGGAGTCGTTACATTTGAAGACATCTGGAGTACCATTAAATGTCTAATAATTGTATGAAGTGGACATTTTCTGCCTTGTGCTTGATGATGAAATGAATCTGCTGAAGCGTGGTGGTGTTATGCATAGTCTATGTAAGGACAGAATCAGTGGGTGCACTCTCCCCCACAACTCTCCTCGTCAACTGTAAGTCGCTCTGGATAAATGTCACGCCCTGACCATAGAGAGCTGTTTATTCTCTATGTTGATTGGGGCGTGACAGTGACTAGGGTGGTTTATCTAGGTGAACTATATATCTATGTTGGCCTGGTATAGTTCCCAATCAGAGGCAGCTGTTTATCATTGTCTCTGATTGGGGATCATATTTAGGCAGCCATTTCCGCCTTGTGCTTTGTGGGATCTTGTTTTGGTATAGTTGCCTGTGAGCACTACTTTTGAGCTTCACGTTTCGTCTTACGCTTTATTGTTTTTTGTCTTTGAGTTTCTCTTCATAATAAAGAGGATGGAAACATACCACGCTGCATCTTGGTCCACTCCTTATAACGAAAGTGACAATAAAAGACTAATGTAAATAAAGACTTCATCATAGAGGCTGCATCTAGCCCTGCACACTAGTCATGCTCTTGCTTTCACTATTAATACTAATTAAAACCTCACATAGGGAAAGTACACTTGTATTAAGTTGGAGCTTATTTTCGACTTACTTAGGGCGTTTCATTCACACCCTAGCTTGAAAAAGTGAACAATGCCATTAAAAAGTAAAATAACATTTAATTATTTAATTACTCAGCTGATTATTCTACTTTTCATATGTATGATCAGTCTGCTCAATCATCTTGCCATCCTCGCAGATGTAGGCTCACTACGTTGTCTCCCTAACTTAACCTATTCCAGATCCACACCACCCACAGTGCCTGCTAGGCTCTAAAACCTTTTGATGGAACTTTAACTGGAGTGTGATGCCATAAATAGTGAAATAGTCCTAATTAGTATCAACATCAATGGGTGTTTATGTTGATTAACAAAATGTATGTGGATGATAACCGGCAACAAAGTCAACATTTAAAACCTCTAAGGATCGGACCCCTTTTTTCAATTTTCGCCTAAAATTACATACCCAAATCTAACTGCCTATAGCTCAGGATCTGAAGCAAGGATATGCACATTATTGATACCATTTGAAAGGAAACACTTGGAAGTTTGTGGAAATGTGAAATTAATGTAGGCGAATATAACACATTACATCTGCTAAAAGACAATAGAAAGATAAAAACACTAGTTTTTTTGTACCATCATCTTTGAAATGCAAGAGAAAGGCAAAAATGTATTATTCCAGCTTAGGCACAATTTAGATTTTGGCCACTAGATGGCAGCAGTGTATGTGCAACATTTTAGACTGATCCAATGAACCATTGCATTTCTGTTCAAAATGTTATATCAAGTCTGCCCAAATGTCCCTAATTAGTTTATTAATACATTTTCAAGTCCATAACTGTGCACTCTCCTCAAACAATAGTATAGTATTATTTCACTGTAAAAGTTGCTGTACATTGGACAGTGCAGTTAGATTAACAAGAATTTAAGCCTTCTGCCCATATCAGATATGTCTATGTCCTGGGAAATTTTCTTGTTACTTACAACCTCATGCTAATCACATTAGCGGACGTTAGCTCAACCATCCCGCAAGGGGACACACACGCGCTGTGGACTTCAGGAAACAGCAGAGGGAACACCCCCCTATCCACATCGATGGAACAGTAGCATCGTGAAGCATCGTGAAGAAGGCGCAGCAGCGCCTCTTCAACCTCAGGAGGCTGAAGAAATTCGGCTTGTCACCAAAAGCACTCACAAACTTCTACAGATGCACAATCGAGAGCATCCTGTCGGGCTGTATCACCGCCTGGTACGGCAACTGCTCCGCCCACAACGTAAGGCTCTCCAGAGGGTAGTGAGGTCTGCACAACGCATCACCGGGGGCAAACTACCTGCCCTCCAGTACACCTACACCACCCGATGTCACAGGAAGGCCATAAAGATCATCAAGGACAACAACCACCCGAGCCACTGCCTGTTCACTCCGCTATCATCCAGAAGGCGAGGTCAGTACAGGTGCATCAAAGCTGGGACTGAGAGACTGAAAAACAGCTTCTATCTCAAGGCCATCAGACTGTTAAACAGCCACCACTAACATTGAGTGGCTGCTGCCAACACACTGACTCAACTACAGCCACTTTAATAATAGGAATTGATGGGAAATTATGTCAAATATATCACTAGCCACTTTAGCCAATGCTACCTAATATAATGTTTACATACCCTACATTATTCATCTCATATGTATACGTATATACTGTACTCTATATCATCTACTGCATCTTTATGTAATACATGTATCACTAGCCACTTTAACTATGCCACTTTGTTTACATACTCATCTCATATGTATATACTGCACTCAATACCATCTACTGTATCCTGCCTATGCCGCTCTGTACCATCATTCATTCATATATCTTTATGTACATATTCTCTATCCCCTTACACTTGTGTCTAAGGTAGTAGTTTTGGAATTGTTATCTAGATTACTTGTTGGTTATTACTGCATTGTTGGAACTAGAAGCACAAGCATTTCGCTACACTCGCATTAACATCTGCTAACCATGTGTATGTGACAAATAAAATTTGATTTGATTTTATTTTATTTTATTTGACACTGATCCTGTAGAGATTTAAGATCAAATTGAAATCAGTATTTCATGCTTGATAATGGACACAGCATTGTCCAATGCTTATGTTAACAGACAAACCATCTGGTATGCTGATCAAGGTGAAGAATAAGACAAACACTTTGAAGGAACATGTTGTGCTTTGAACATGAGGATAACTCTGATGTATTTTGAATATCCACTCAGGATCACCGTTGTACAGTAAGTCCACGTCCACATTGGAAATGCCCAGTGTACCATGGGGTGAGAAAGACAACTGTGCTCCCTGCTAGCACAAGGTTGAGTTTCCTTTCCTTTGTGTGATCTGTGTCGAGCTGTTACATCCTTTTCATGATCCCTCAGCCGTCACACAGAGACTGAGATCAAAAGGATGACCACCTGAGCTACAGTAGGCTTGTGGTCATTAACCTGTCACATGTCAACAAACTGAAATAGTCCACCCACACAGACAGTGTGGTGAAGAAGGTCGCAACAGTGCCTCTAACTTCAGGAAGCTGAAGAAATGTGGCTTGCCACCTAAAATCCTCACAAACCTTTACAGATGCACAATTGAGAACATCCTGTTGGGCTGTGTCACCGCCTGGTATGGCAAATGCACCGCCTACAACTGCAGGGCTCTCCAGAGGGTGGTGCGGTCTGTACAACACATTACATGGGGCAAACTACCTGCCCTCCAGGACACCTACATCACCCAATGTCACAGGAAGGCCAAAAAGATCAAAGACAACAACCACCCGAGCCACTGCTTGGTCATCCCGCTACCATCCAGAAGGCAAGGTCAGTACAGGTGCATCAAAGCTGGGACTGAGAGACTGAAAAACAGCTTCCATCTCAAGGCCATCAGACTGTTAAACAGCCATCACTAGCACAGAGACGCTGCTGCCTACATACAGACTTGTAACCATTGGCCATTTTAATAAATGGAACACAAGTCACTTTAATAATGTTTACATATCTTGCATTACTCATCCCATATGTATACTTTGAATTCTATACTATCTATGGCATCTTAGACTATGCTGCTCTGACAATGCTCATCCATACATTTATATATTCTTATTCCATTCCTTACTTAGATTTGTGTGTATTAGGTATTTGTTGTGGAATTGTTAGATTACTTGTCAGATATTGCTGCACTGTTGGAACTAGAAGCACAAGCCCTTCACTACACTCGCAATGACATCTGCTAACCGTGTGTATGTGACCAATAACATTTGATTTGATTTGTCACACCCTACACACTTCACATTTCCAAAAACCGTTGCCTTGTGTGGAGTCGCTTTAATAAAATCTTGGCATTTTCCTCCATAACTTAATTTCACTTCCATCCATGCTGCACCTTAATACCATACAACTACAGTCCCTTTGTCACAAAATTCATTCTTCTGAATGAATCTTAGGTTGTTTTACAGGTGGAAAAAAGCACAGCCTCAATTTCTGCTCTGTGCCAAGTCGATTCAGGAAGATAGAGGTGAAATTGCATTGTTTATCTGTTCTGTACAGGTCAAGGTTTTTCTGCTGCTCTTTGTTGGAAGACTACAGGAGACGAATGAGGACTCTCGAAGGGCTGTCTGGTCTCTTCAAAAAATGTAACTAAACAACACGTGTTTTCACTGAAAAAGGAAGAACATTGCAATCATCTGGTGAGAAGATGGTTCGGGGAAGAGCAAGGAGAGAGAGAAGAGAAAGAGAGAGACTTCACGGTTCAGACAATGTATTGGTTCTGCTCCCCCTCCCAAAAAGAAACACTAGTTAATAAATTCATTCTCAGGACAAAGGGTTTGTGTTACCAAGGGATGCCCAAAGACATGCCACTCCATCACTGCACTGGTCCTTTGACACCGTGCTCAATATTGTATTGGTGATATGTATCACTATGTAAGTCAGTGTATTGTGATTATTGCGTATACCAATGTCATTACATTTTCACAAAACTAAAGATGAAACAGAAAAGCAAATGCCTTCAAATTTGAATGACCACGGATCAGGAAAAAAACAGCTTGTGACAATGTGACAAAAGAGCCCGTGTGAACGTATTTAGGACAATCATAGCAAGACTATTAACTTCTTGTAGGTTCAGCAAATATTTATCAATTCACATAAAACATAAAACATAATTTCTTAACTCTTGAGTAAAGAAACTGTGTGTTGGAGTTAGTAAATAATAGTCAGTGGAACCCCTGTAGTCAGCCCAGCAGTCCTCTTTGCATTCAGTACTGCCTCTGGTGGCATCAGCTTAAATATCAAAGGTTCACCACTGGAGTGTTTGTTCCTGTTTATACCCATTCTCCATTTACAACAATGGATATGTGCCCATCACAAATGTGTGACACTTTCAGAGACATTCTCAGGGTCCAGTGATATGTTAATCCCTGCCAGAAACAAGCTATGTGACGAAGGCAACTCAGTTGAAGTATTAGAAGCATTTATTTTATACGCAACATGTTCAATTGTTCAATTGGGGCGGCAGGTAGCCTAGTGGTTAGAGCGTTGGGCCAGTAACCGAAAGGTTGCTGGATCGAATCCCCAAGGTAAGTCAAGGTAAGGCAGTTAACCCACTGTTCCCCGGTAGGATGTCATTGTAAATAAGAATTTGTTCTAAACTGACTTGCTTAGTTAAATAAATAACATTGTATATCAAAGTCAAATTCACTCCTCTTGAGGTGAAGATTCATCTAAAATACTTTTGGTGACTTTAATTGAGCTTGCCTGACACAATGGAATCAATAGAACAGAAACCTGCCTGTCTGGCACTTCATGCAGGCTAAAGAAACACTCAAAGTATTTGAAAGATCTCAAACAGTATTTGAACCCATGTCTGATTGCACTATAATAACCATTGGTGAGGGAGTCCGAAACTTCATATCCATTTATCAATGTATTGCATTTATACACTGCTATTCAGCGGATGTAAAATCACTTTACTCCATTAGAAACTCATCCTGTCCACCACCAATGTGTAACACCCCGTGATGCAAGACTCCCATTTTGTGTCAGAAGGCTCACCGGCCATTAGCTATGACAGTGGAGAGGTGAGAATGGATTATGCCAATTTGAAGCTAGGGATGATTAGGTAACCATGGTAGTGTGAGGGGCCAGGTTGGTAATTTAGACAGGACACCAGGTCTAACATTCCCATGTATGCTACGGCATAAGTGTCATGGGGTTCCTTTAGAGACTACAGAGAGTCAGGATTTGGGTTAACCGTCTTATCCAATGGACAGTACCTTTTACAGGGCAGCGTCCCCGTCCTTGCCTCATACTGGCCAACAAACACAACTTCCAGCAGATTCAAATATCCAAACAGTTTTTTCTCAGAGGTCTCCCGTCCAAGTCTTAACCATGCTGAACCTTCCTTTGCTTCACAGGAGACCTAGCAGTATTGTATGGTATTTGTTCAAATGAGCAAACATATACACACACACATACAGGTGGGGGTTGTGCTTACAGCCCAACACCATGCAGGACATTTGACATTTGCCAGAGAACACCAAGAT